>NW_009604764.1:3210-5752 GCF_000690535.1 Cariama cristata
GAGGCACACGCCTCGTCAGAGCAGAGCCCTTGATTAATCACTAACTGCCAGCCCTCCATCCAGCAGCTCATTAGCAGTTTAATTCCCGGTGCCTGGTGCGCTGGAGGGTCGCATGGCTCTGATTGAGCCGGCCATGCTCATCCGGGCATCTGCAATCAGGCTGCGGCCCCCCTGCCCCGGTCACAGGCACAATTAGTGGCTGGGGCCCCCGTTCCCCGGGCAGCGGGTGCTGCAGGTACTGTGGGTGATGCTGCAAGTGCTGCAGATGCTGCAGGGCAGATGCTGCAGGTACTGTGGGTGATGCAGGTGCTGTGGGATGCTGCGGTCAGGCACGGGGGAGGCCCTTTGGTGACGGTGACTGGCAGAGGGATGGCGGGCAGCCCTGAGGGCAGGAGACGTGCCGGTGTCTCCTCCTGTATCCGACTGTAGCCCGACTGTGCCCGGGGCATCGCGGTCCCTGCGGTGTCACGGGGCCGGGAGCAGCTGTCAGCGGTGTCAGCGGCTGTGTCGAGGTGCTGCGCTTGGCTGCACAGGGATGGCTCTGTCATCCCCGGGGGATCAGTGGCACCCACACATCCCACTGCCGTCCCGGCCCTCTGCCACCTGCACCTCCACCCACAGGGCAACGAAGCGAGTGCTGCAGATGGCACCCATGTCCCTGCCACCAGCCTGGGCTCTTTCCTGCCCCAGTTCTTCTTCCTCCTAGGCTGGGGCTCAGCCTGGGGAACCCCTCTGGGGATGGGCTGGGGGTGCTCACCAGGCCAGGGGAGCAGGGCAGGGGCAGGAGGGAGCTGGGTGCCCCAGGAGAGCAGGCACCGGCCGTGGATGCTGCCCATGGACCTCGTACACCGCCCTGGGCATGCAGAGGTGGGCACTGCCGTGCCTCTCAGCTGCGAGGGGATGTTTGCAGCTCAGCTAACCCCGCTCTGCCCTCCAAACCCTGCTGTGTCCCCCACTCCTGAGCTGCCATCCATGCAATTTCTTCACAGCACAAGGAGGGAGGGAGAGACTGCGCAGCAAAGGGAAGCGTTTCCATCTGTCTTCAGTGCTCCAGCGGCTGGAGCAGGGCAGGGTGGGGGTCTGCTGGTGTCCACGCTGCGGGGGGAAGTGGGGTGAGCAGGGATGGGGTGCATGTGGGGCAAGCTGGAGGCCACGCTGTGGCTGTGACCCCCATGGAGGAGGCAAGGCTGGCCCGGCATCTGCTGCTGCTGCCCTGGGGAAGGGCAAGGAGCAGCCCGCCTTCCCGGGCAGCACAGGACCGAGGGCACTATGCAAATCCAGCTGAGATTGATGCAAGTATTAATTATGTCCCAATGTCTCAGCTCCTGCCCGGCCAAGCGGGGCACTGGGTGCCACGGCTGCTCGCACAGGACAGATGGGTTCGCACTGGCAGTGTGCCCCTACGCCTGTCCCCCCACCCCCAGCCTGCTCCCACCATCCTGCTGCATACTGCGCCATGCCGTGCCCTCCCAGCCCCATGGCACTGCCCGGCCCAGGGGACGAAGTCGTCACCGAGCGAGGAGGCGAACAGTTCGAGGCAGGAAGACTGTGAGTGCTGTCAAGCAGCCTGGTGTGCCGGGCTCTGAGGTCCTGCTAATCAGAGAGTGTCTGCAATTACATGTGCTAATTACGGGCAGAGGTTCACAGTGATTCCTGCCCTGCCAGCACAGCGCTGGTCGCATCGGGACATGTTGCTCCTGTGTGAGGACAGGAGCGGATAACCAGGGCTGTTCAGCCAGCTCTCCCTGCCCAGGCACAGTGTATCACAGCCAGACCCCTGTCCAGTCCCATCCCCATTCCCATCCCCATTCCTATCCCATCCTATCCCATCATATCCCCATTCTCGTCCCCATCCCACCCCATCCCATACTGGACATGGGTCCAGCATGTGTGGTGCCATCGTTGGAGCCCCTGCGCATGCGGCTATGATAGCCGCTCCGTCTCTGAGTGCCTGGCTGATCACATCTCGCTGGAGTTGCATTTCAGAGGGAGTTTTTCAGGCGCTGACCCCCCTGTGCTGCTGCAGCTCTGACATCCTGTTTCCTTATCGCCTGACATGGCCTTAATTAACTCCCCAGGCTGATAACTCTCTGGGCTTCTCTTCCAGCTGCTGTATCTCAGCATCATGTCCTGCCTCGCCTGCTCAGGGACCGCTGCAGAGACTGCACAGGCAGCCTGGAGCAAGGGAGAGAGGGGGCTGCGTGGTGCAGGCAGGGCGGCAACAGCTGGGGACACTGGGGTGACATGGAGGGGATGGGGCAGTACCGGAGGGGATGGGTTGGTGCCGCATTAAGGGTTGCAGGGGAGATACTAACTGGGTGGAGATGGCTGTCCTGGTGCAGAGGTGGGGATGAGGGCAGGAGGGGGGGCTGCATTGATGCCCGGGGCAGGGTGGTATGGGTAGCAGGCCCCCCGGCAGCAGCATCCATGCCAGGCAGGTGGAGGTGCTGTGCAGCAGCGTGGAGGGGCCCTGGCTCTCCTCGCACTGCTGCAGGCAGGGCACAGGGGCTGCTTGGTCAGGAGCTGGGGTGGGGGGCTCAGG
>NW_009604764.1:6581-6957 GCF_000690535.1 Cariama cristata
CAAAAAAGCTAAGGGTGCAAAATGCTCTCAGCCACTCTCTTCGCAGCTTGCAGCTACTGGTCCCCGAAACCTTAGTCCTGCCCATCTCAGGTGCTCAGCTCCCATCCCCAGCCCCCCAGCACAGGCAGCAGGTAGGATGGGGCATCGGTTGTTCCTGGGGAGGGCGCAGTTTTTTCCCTCTGCCAATGCTGCCTGCAGACACAGTGGGAATCACATTTTCCTGAAGCCGGGCATGCAGTGGAGACCATGGGCATTATGGAAAGGGTGTACAGATACTGCTGCTCACAGCACGTGATGTATGGGCTGCTGCAGGCAGTTCACGGTCCTGGGAACATGGCGCTGGCTCCGAACTGGGGGAAAGGGTGATGGTCTGAAG
>NW_009604764.1:7091-7326 GCF_000690535.1 Cariama cristata
GCCAGGACATGTCCCTGCTCCCACAGCAAGCCCTGGGAGCTGGGAGGAGCTGGGGCAAGACTGGGGAGCTCCTGCGGATGCTGAAGACCAGCACAAGGGCAATGTGGCCCAAGCATCCAGGAGGAGCAGACACCCTGGGAGTCCCGAGACCCCCCAGCCCACCTCCGCCTGCATGGTGAGCAGAGGATGGGGATACAGGGGTACAGGGATATGGGCCGTGGAGGTTGTCCCTGCC
>NW_009604764.1:7386-8048 GCF_000690535.1 Cariama cristata
GGTGTGGGGGCACTGCCGATCAGCCCCTCCGCCCAGGAGCACGCAGGCTGGGGAAAGCCAACCCCTATCATGTTTGTTCCATTGATTTAGTGCCGCGGAGAGGGTTTAATCAGCCTTTAGCCTGCACGCTCCAGCATTAAGAACAAATCCATTAGCCACGAGATAACCACAAAGGGTTGCGCTGAGGCTGGATGAGGTCCCAGCGCCTTCAAGATGCAAATTGGCAATCAAAGATCAAAGCCGCGCAGCTCCCTAATCTCTACTAAAAGGGCTCAGCTATTAATGAGCCCTTTCCTGCTGGGCTGTGATCACCCCACTTCACTCGGGCTCCCGATGTGCTGGCGGGTTACACCACCACCCCGACCAGCCCTTCTGGCCCCTGTGGCCCACTGAGCTGGCCCTGGGGAGGAGGGTGCAGCCGGGGTTCAGGCTGTTTGTTTGCATGTTGTTTCCTTCAGCTCTGACATGCTGGGGTCAAATTCGTGTTGGCGGAGAGAGCGGAGCCCCCAGCATCATCAAGGGGTCAGTGGCTGGAGGAGAGGAGAAGGGGAAGAGGCAGGAGCCGGGATGGAGCAGGGTGGTGGGGGAGCTGTGCAGGGCTTATGCGGTGACTTTGGGGACAGGGCGGGATGCTGGCAGGCAGCTCCCCCTCCCGCTGCTCA
>NW_009604765.1:0-7467 GCF_000690535.1 Cariama cristata
AGGGAGAGCTCGAAGAGAGGTGGTAAAGAGCGCGTAGAGGGCAGCAGCAGCGGGGATGCGATCTTTCCTTCCCCTGACAGGGCTGGGGCCACTCCTCCTCTGGAGGAAAAAAAAAAAAAAAATTAAAAAAAATCCCGACTCCCCAAAATAATAACAACCCCCCAGCAGCAACCGGGTAGAGCTGTGCCTTTTGGCTTACGCATCCTGAGCTGGTTTGTGTATTTTCCGCGCATCTGTAGCGAAAACGTAATTAACATGCGGTTATTATTTTCTCTCCTGAGTAACTTTCCCTTGCCCTCCTCCAGGCCTCTCATCAGAACAGGCCTAATCAGATTTGGGTGGCTTGAGAGCTGGGACTGTGCTCGGAGAAGGGGGCATCTGCCTTAGGTGGTGGTCAGAGCAGATGGTGGTCTTCTCAAAGAATGCACTGGGAATAGGAACAGCAGTGCGGACGGATGTCTGGCACAGAGACTGTTCAGATTTCTTTTTCCCAGATGAACGTCCCAAAGATGCTGGACATTTAACACATACAATTAAAAAAAAAAAACCCCACGCAGATAAACACATGAGGTTTAGCGGTGCAGGACATTGTTGTCTGACAGCCCCGTTCACGGGCGGGCTGGATCCTGCATCCTTTCGGGCAGGGTGTTGGAAAAAAACCGCGTTTAGGCTGTGCTGAGGAGGAGGAGGAGGAGGAGGAGGGTATCTTTGTGTGCTACTGCAGCACAGACAATAGATACAGCCCAAAGTGCCCAGATCTGCCCTGCTTTCACGTGGCTAACGCGCGTTGAGGTGAAAACACCTCGTTATCCGCGGACTGGACCGAACCCCGGTACTGGATGCGCAGAGCGCTCCCTTCTCCCCAGATTTGCTAAGAACTGTGGGAGAGATTGTTCGTGATAAGGTGCTAAGATGCAGTTCATTATAATCCCGTGTCCCTCTTGTCCTAAGCGTTTAGCATCATTTAGACAGTCTTTCTCATACGAATGTAGAGCGAGATGGAGGCACGGCGCAGGGAAGCGGCCAGCGCTTTGGTGACAACCGGCGATGCAGACGGATTTGGCTGTAGCAGCAGGGTGGGCAGGGGAGGGTTGGCCTCAGACTTCGGTTCGGGCATTAGCTGCAGGAGCGGTTACGCACGCTCTCTAAATCAATGCCGTACTTTGCCGTGCGTGGTGGGAGCTTGTCACAACTCCGGAGCGGTGGCCAGCCTGGCCGGACAGATTCGTCCTGGCAGCCCGTGATGCAGGCGGGAGGACTGCGGGGTGAGGCAGGGGAAGCCTGGCGTCAGACCGACCCCTTCGGGGACCGTGCCGAGGCTGGGGGATCGGGCAGGCTCTGCGGTGCTGCCCACCTCTGATTTTGCTTTCCTGCTCTCTCCCTGTGCCCTGCGGAGCTGACACGAGGTTCGGGGGTTCTCGTAGGCGTTACTAAGAGGCTGAGGACATTTGTGCGGGTGCGTCGCCGTTGTTGTACAAGTACGGTTCACCAGCGCCGGCTCCCCTGGAGCCAGATGTTCGAAATTATTTCACAGTCGTGCCTGGAGAAACTCACCCGAGGAAAGGTACTATAGCAGGGGGGAGCGCTATAAAGAGGATGGATGAGACCGAAAAGCGAAATAGGTGGAGGCCTTTCACCGGCAGCAGGAAAAACATCACATGGGCCACCGGATAAACCTCACGATACAGCCTATCCCTAAATACGTTTTCGCTCCAGAGGCAGGGAGCGGTGCGATGTGAAAGCTGCGGTGCCAGGCCTTGGGACAGCACAGCACGGCGGCAGAACGCTTGAGCTTGGGCACGTTGGAAAGACGCTGCTCCAACAGCGGATAGAGGCGACATTTTTCCTGGTACAAGTACCCTTCAATGCCCATATTCAGTGCCCCGAAAAGCTGCGCATCTATAACCTCTAAGAACATTAGTCAACAGAAGGTTTTCACTCTGTGAATAACCACTTAGACTTGCTGTGGGCTTGAAGTGATAAAAAAAAAAAATAAATTCAAGACCGTTCAGAAGAGCCTTAGACAAGGCAAATGGGCCTGAGGGTATTATCTGAGAAATTGTCTATTACTTCTATAGCACAAGCCTTACTTAGAGCGTACAGAGCCTTCACCTGCTGTGAAGTAGCCTACCCCTGAGCACGCGGGGCAGCGCCGGCTTTTCTGGGGAGCTGAACCCATGGCAGGTTTGCGTTTAAACGTGCACTTAGGAGACTGGCACGATGCTGGCCTGGGTGCGCGGTCCCATGCGACCCAGTCTGGAGAAAATCTCCTACATCACCATCATCCCTTCCAGATTCAGCTCCAAGTTTGCACACCACCAAAAGCTGCTCGTGGTAAGAGTCACAGCAGTGATACCCAGTCCTCTGGGCCTGAGAGCTGGCTTAAGCTCTCCAGGCAGCAGCAAAAGCCTCCGGTACCTTTGGTAGGTGAATTTAAAGAGCTCTGACGCTCTGCAGTTATGCAGACTGGCCGAATGAAGTTCCTCGCCGAGCCGGGAGCAGGAGATCTGGCCGCAGAGCCCGTTTCCAGCTCCTGCCCACTCCCACCCCTCCAGGGCAGCCTGCTCAAGCCGATCGAGGGGTACGGGGGGAAACCAGCACCTAAATCAGTCCTCGCTTTTTGTCCGCCAAGACTACAAGCCTGATTGTGAGGCGGCCCCACCGTGGCCGTTAGTACTGCGGTACGGCACACGTGGCGCAGCTCCAGCGGGAGATACCACCGTCCCCAGGCAGCCTTGGCCTCGGGGTCTGGCCTTGGTCACCGGCGCTCGTGAGACCTGGAGTCGCACGAGCGAAGGTCCCGCATCCCACCGCTCCTCCCGGTCCCCTGATACTTGTCTGACCGAACAGTTTCTGAAAGAATCATCTCTCTACCATCTACGCTGTACATCCTACGTGATTCCAGAAACATGGACGGCATTGCTGATCCGAGAGGAACGGCATTTTTCAGATAACTTTCATCCAAAAGTTATCTCCTTTACCCCGCAGTTGCTTTCAGGTTTGTGGTTCTTGGTGAAATTGCTCTGAAGGAGGTAGAAAAGCAAACAAACGAAGCACGGCTCTGCGATGATGCTAGAATGGAAAGGGAAGAACCCCAGGTCTGAGGAGGTGCCGTTGTTCCGACTCTTCAGGTTTCATCCTACCCTTGCGAAGGAAGAGGGGTCCAAGCCCTGGGGGCCCTGCGCTAAGGAGGAGCTGGGAGGGCTGTCGGTAAGAGGGGTAGGTACGCTGTTCTCCCCGCTCCGGGAGGGCCGTGGCTCAGAGGGGCTTGCTCTGACCGCCAGCAGGCAGGGAATTTGGTCGCTGCCTGGGGACAGCAGCAGAGCCTCGGAGAGGTGGCCACACTCCTTTCAGTGAGGACTTTCTCAAGAATCTCTCTGTCCAAACCACTCTCAGCAAAAATCTCCTGCTAACACCGTATCTTCAGTTTTGTTTTTGCTGTGATGTTAGGCCTGATATGAGCAGTCTATGAACTTACGCCGTGGACAAAAAAATGGCAGGGAAACCACAGAGGCGTGGAGGAGCATCGATGGGGTGTCCATTCGTTCGGCCCGTGCAGATGCTCTGGCTTCGCAAAACCTTGCCTGCGTGGCTGTGACAGAGAAATGCACATTCATATCTCTTTCTTTAGTGCAAATTAGCAATTACCTTCCCCGTATCTCATATTGGCTGTTCCCACCTCTAAAGAATTGCATCGAGATGGGCCAAAGCCACCACTGAGTTTCGGTGTCTGGTCTAATTAGCTGATTGTAGCGAGGGCAGGTACCTGTTGGCCAAAATCGTCGTTTTTGTTGGAATGCTGCTGACTTCCACTTTTATGGCTGGTGCCAAAGAGTAGCAGTTTATTTGAGGCGAAGTAGCTGCAGCCTGTATGTGCGTGTGTATGGGAGCGGACAGCAAGGGCGGAGGTTTGGCGTAACGCTTTCTCTGCCGCGCGGCTGGGATGAAGGCAGCGGTCACCGAAAGTGAAGCGGAGGCTGGTTGCGTCGTACCAGCGCGGTCCGGGGCCTTTCTCGGAATGACGGTCAGGAAACCGAGATGCTGCGTGAAGGGTTTCTCTCTGTCCTTGCTCTGCTTCAGCTGGGCAGCCCCGAAGGATGCCTTTCTCTCCCGACACCCAGGCAGAGGCCGTGCTCGCGGCTGGGACGGGCCCGTTCCTCGCCAAGAGGGAGGGCAGTGCTCTGGGGAAGACGGGGTGACTCAGTCCCTGTGGCTCAGGGTTTGGGCTTTCATGCCGCCAGAGGTGGTGATGGGGCTCTGTTATGGGCGTCTCTGGGCCAAAAATGAATTCAGACTTGTCAGGCACTCCCCTCCAAAAAAAAGGAGAATAAAGTTTGGGACTGCTCTCTTGGCTTGCATTTGAAGGAGGGATCTCAAAGTCATCCACACTGTCGAGACCCCCCCAAACCGTTCTGGGTTTTGGTGCTGCGAGTGCCACCCGCGCCGGTGCCCGGGTACCAACAGGGCGTTCCCGTTTGCAGTCCCACAGCACTGGGACAAGGAGCCAGCCCGGGGGAGCTGGTCCCTTGGGGACGCCTTCGGGATGCTTTTGTGTTTGTCATTCCCATCATCAGTTTGGATGCCGGTCGTGCGGCTCCCCGAGCTGGGACCAGGCGTCTCTGCCGGGCTGGGAGGAGGCCTGCCTGCTCCCGCTCACCTGCGCCGGGCGTTTTGATCCAGCAGAAAGCCCTTGAGCTGGTGACAAAGGTCTGGATGTGGGCTGGAAAGTACGGTCCTGTCTCTTAGCAACTGGTTCCTACCTCTGAGCTCCCGGAGCCGTGTGTGGGACAGAGAGCATCAGTCACGCTCCTGCTGCAGCAGCAGTGCACTGAGGAGGGGATGGATGGGGGATCAGGCCGGCTCCAGCCACCACCAAGATGCTTAAAAGAAGCTCAGGCATTTCTAACACAAGCAGTCATCTGTGAGTCCTAATCAAAGCTTCGGTTTAATTGCTTTCCTCGTGCCCTTCTCGGCGCGGCGGCGGGAGCGGCGATTGGCTGGGTGCCGCGGGGGGGCCGCGCGGACGAAGGCTGCTCCGGCTTTTTTGGTCACCGGAGTGGGGACCAGGGAGGGAGGAGGAAGAGGGAGGACACAGCCCATGTATTTCTAGAAAAATTAGATGTCGTAGGGTCCTTCCCTGAACTCCTCTGCGCTGCACTTGGGAATCCCCCCTCCCTCTTACGGACATTTGCATTGCTATTTTCTCTCTCAGTGCTCAGTTCTGCTGTTTCACCCTCGTGTTTCCTCCTCCCAACCAAAAGCAACTCCTCTCTGGTGAGCGTTTCTCAGAGGCTCCCTTGCCAAGCGCTGTTTCATAAACATTTTCACGAATCCTCTGCTTTGTCCTCATAATTAACCATCCAATTGGCCCCCAACGGAGCCTTCACCTCTCCTGTGAAGATCCCGCTTGCACAGATTATAACCTGTCAGCTGCCAATTTATTCCTCACGCGGAGGGCAGGTTATATTAATTGTCTGGCTTCCCTGCCCCGTTTGGTTTGCCCTCCCTTTCTTCTGCTCCCAGTAGCATCCCCATTTGGAGACGCAGCCTCACAGAAGAGCAGGGGGACCCAGATGTGAGGCCGCTCCGTATCACCCGTGCATCCCACCTGCGGTGATGCGGCAGTTAGGCCAGATGCGATGGGATGTTGCTGGCCTGTGTCAGGCCGGGGAGAGGGGTCTCTGTGGATGGATTACCCTGAGGGAGCGTTAAAGAACATGCTTGACTTCTGCTCTCCCCACATGTAGTCTCAGTCAAGAGCTCAAAAAAAATCCACTTGGTCCTCCCACGTTAATGGGGAATCCTTCCTGGGCGTTATTTACAACTCAGAGCTTGGCTTTTGGAAGAGTTGGGGTCCACCTAGTGTGGTTATGGTGGAAACGAGCCAGAATACAGAGACGGTTTACCTGAACGCAGGCGAGACCTCACAGATTGCCGTCAGCGTCTCTCCCCTGTGCCCCCCGCCCCGACTCCCTGTACAGGACCCCCCGGCCCTTGCAGAGCCACGTGCGCTGCTCAGAGTAAGTACAAGCGCCTGCCCTCACCGAGGGTGGCTGCCATGTGTTTTGCTGGGTTCCCGTGCTGGGAAAGGAGGTGATGAAGTCCAACATGACCATCATGGTTCAGCACCGTCCGTGTTCAAGGCGCAGGATTCTTGAGCCCAGCGTGTGCGCACGGGGAGCAGCAGCAAGCGACGTGCTGGTGCTCGGGCGTAAAGTGGGAGATCGGCATTTCCAGGCTCCGGCATCAGGGACGGGCTGTGCTGAAGCCACTGCGGCACGGTGCTGGCTCGAGTCCTGCGGTGCCCTTACCTGGCGAGGTGGCTGGGTTTTGGGAGGGGAGGGTGTGCAGGCATTTTAACCCTCTCGATCGGCTGCTGAGCTCTCAGCATTTTCCTCGAGGCACATCTTGCTGTTCCTGTGGGAGTCTCCAACTGTGGCCCACATACTCTGAATTTCCAAGGAGCCGGGAGCTGACACCAGGATGCCACGCATCCAGGGCTCAGCCTCCCAGCCCGGCCTGACCTTGATTCGCTGTAGCATCAGTTGTAACTGATTTTACGTAATTTTGCTTGCCAGTGACAAGCTGAACTGCCGCTGCTGCTCTGTGCCTCCTCCTACTTAAGTTTCATTTTGACATCACTGTGTCCTCGCTGTAGGTACGGTGATGTCACCCGGCTGCCCTGACACTGCTGGGTCTGTTCCCAGGAAGAGAGGGGTCACCTTGCCGTGACAGGTAACCTCATCGCTTGTGCAGTGCCTCGTCCCCCTCCGACTTGTCGGTGGTGATCTTTATGAGATCGGTGCCTCGGCGCTCTGGAGATTGCTCACCGGCGTAAGGTGCTTCAAGGAAGAGCCGGCTTTAAACATGTTCTGAGTTTGTGTTACAGCTATATACTTTCGATATTTTTTAGGTTTCTAGTTTTAGATTTCTTTCAGGATGCTATGGAATATAAATGCTCTTCTAATTATAAATGCAGTTCACCCTTTTCCCCCCTTTTTTCCGCCCTGGTAGCACGGCCCCCCAAGTCACCTAGAACAAGATCCAAACGACATTAAGAAATTGCTACCCATCTTTGCGGATTTATTGAAAAAAACCCCAAACTCACATTTTAACTCTGCTTATTTCAGAATAATAAGAAATACTATGACTGATAATAATCCCCGAGTAATCACGTCCGTGATACCTTCCCTGTTAGCGAGCCACGGCGTGACGCTTCTCCCGCGCAGGTCACGGCACGCCGCAGAGCCGAGCAGCGCGGTGGTCCCCGGTTGACGGGTGGGAAGACCACGGTCCCGGGGGAGCGATTTCCCAGGCAGGTCAGTCGGGTGCTCTGCTCATGAAGCCGCGGCAGTCTTTCTCACCAAACCCAAGAGAAACGGTGCTCTGACGGCGGCTTAGGCTGCTCCACGGCACCCAGTATTCTGTTACCTCCGAAGCAGCTGGCTCGCCGGCCCTGTAACCCTG
>NW_009604765.1:7637-9014 GCF_000690535.1 Cariama cristata
CGGGGGCTGCGGAAAGAGCAGCTCGCTCGTTCCCCCGCCGAAAGACGTACACCTCAGCTTTGTTTGCCATCTGAAAATAATGCGCCCGTCTCCCCCTCACAAGGAAGTATTTACTTTGCAAAAAAAAAAAATACTCCGTACAGTTCTGGGTAGAAAAACAATGCGAATGCACCCAGGGCAGGCTGGTGGCCGGGGCCTCGGGCGTGCCAGTCCGCCGGCTCCTGGCTTGAGTCAATGCGGAGCTTTGGGAAAACGATTTTGTCTTTGTGCCTTGGTTTCCCCTGGAGAAATGAAGTCCCCTGGGCGGGAGTGACGCTCAGCTGGTCGGCAGAGCCGGGGACGTTTTTGCTGCAGTAAGTAGGACTCTAGCTGTAAGTGCAGGATGGGGCTTCATGTTTGCTTGGCGGTTCATGCAAAATGACATAGAAATGCTTAGCACAGAGAAACATCGTCAACGTTTTAGCAAGCGCTTTTCCCCCATTTTTCAACCAGAAGTGATCAGAAAAATTTCTCAGCAAAATATTTCCAGGAGAAAAAAAGAGCAAAATCTGTAAGTGAGAGCATTTCCCATATTCTTGTGATGAGTTCTTTTTATTATGAGCAGCGCAGCTGATGTGGTTCTCAGCCTAGCATTTCCCCAGTGCCTATTTCTAAGGCACGGACTGTGCCCGTGGCATGAGGGACAAGAGGAAGAGGGAAGTTCGAGGAATCTAGCTCTTCTTTCTCCTCGCAGCATTAGCAGAGGGAGCCTGCTGTGGTTTAACATATCCCCCGCAAAAGCTGCTTTCATCCTACACCTAAATACCATGAGGAGTGAACTTCCTAAAGCCCTGGAGAAGTCTAAATATAGAAGCCAATCAAGGGCTGACTTCCCAGAGATGAGAAGTATCAAGAACAGTTTCTTGATCAAAAGTTGTAAGAGTCCATATTGAAATAAAAAGTCTCTTTCGGTGCTGAGGCCTTGCAGAAGGAGCAATTGCAGAGGTGGGCCCTGCTGCTGGTGGTACCCGCGGCGGCGGGCGCGGGAGGCGGCCGGGGAGGCGGTGGCTGCCCTGGGAGATGGGCTGGAGGTGTCATCTCTGGAGCACCTGACAGGGATGTCTCTGATGACGTGGCAGGATTTCATCCCTTGCTGTATGTCTGCGTCGCAGTTTCTGTCCTCTGTAGGTGCCAACTGCTTTTTCCCGTGCGCGTCCGCTCCCCGTTACGGCTGGTCATTTTTTTCAGAAGAGCAAAAATTTCCTTAGAGCAGAACAGAACTTGTAGGAAATCAGAAAGGCACCTCAAAGAGAAAAGAGCAGCAGAGTGCTCAGATAAAACACAAACCCGAGTTTGCTAATCTCAAAACAGGTACGTGACGGCACCTCTGCGCAAGCA
>NW_009604766.1:0-469 GCF_000690535.1 Cariama cristata
CCCCGGCACACCCATCTGGGTCCCCTCGGGGTGGCTCTGATGTGGTCTTGAAGTGACCCCGTGATGTCCCCCATGAGGTTCCTCCACCCTAGAGTGACCTCACGGACGTCCCCAGGGTGGCCCCACAACGTCCCACCACCCCAAAACGTCCCTAGAGATGTCCCCCATGATGTCCCACCACCCCAGAAGGTCCCCAGGGATGTCCCCATGACCCTAAGATGTCCCCAGAGATGTCCCCATGATGTCCCACCACCACAAAACGTCCCTAGAGATGTGTCCCCATGATGTTCCACCACCCCAGAAGGTCCCCAGGGATGTCCCCAAGGTGTCCCCATGATGTCCCCACTACCCTAAAGTGATCCTAGAGGTGTCCCCATGATGTTCCACCACCCCAGAAGGTCCCCAGGGATGTCCCCAAGGTGTCCCCATGATGTCCCAACTACCCTAAAGTGCTCCTAGAGGTGTCCCC
>NW_009604766.1:637-1138 GCF_000690535.1 Cariama cristata
AATGTCCCCAAAGTGTCCCCATGATATCCCACCACCCTAAGATGTCCCCAGGGTGTCCCCACGACATCCCACCACCCCAAAACGTCCCTAAAGATGTCCCCCATGATGCCCCACCACCCCAGAAGGTCCCCAGGGATGTCCCCAAGGTGTCCCCATGATGTCCCACCACCCCAGAAGGTCCCCAAAGGTGGTCTGAGGGGTCCCCATGATGTCCCACCACCCCAAAAGATCCCAAGTGATGTCCCCAGAAATGTCCCCATGACGTCCCACCACCCCAAAACGTCCCTAGAGATGTCCCCCATGATGTCCCACCACCCCAGAAGGTCCCCAGGGATGTCCCCAAGGTGTCCCCATGACATCCCACCACCCTAAGATGCCTCCAGAGATGTCCCCACGACGTCCCACCACCCCAAAACGTCCCTCGGGGTGGCCCCGTGACGTCCCACCACCCCAGAAGCTCCCCAGAAGCATCCCCAAGGTCTCCCCCCGGCCCCGCGATGT
>NW_009604767.1:0-38160 GCF_000690535.1 Cariama cristata
ATATGTATGTATAACTATATATAAATGCATACCTATAGAGTATATATAAATATGTGTACATACTTTTTTTTAATCCTGTGGGCTCTGCCCCACTAGATGTTATGGGCTACCTCAATGGGAAATCCTAGCAGTTAGACCTTAAATTTATTTGTTTTCACTAGATGGATAATAGCTAATATTTTACATAAAGAAGATATTTCTAGTTTCCTCTTGCCTTCAGAAAGTGGGCCCATGGTGAGTAACAATTACCTTTTGACTTCCAGGGAAAAAGGTTTTTTATCCTGTGGTATTCAGCCTTTATAATCCTGCTATTGTATATGCCAACCAAGATATACCACCCCCCGTGGAGCAACAGTTGGTAAGCAGCGTGATTTATTCTGGATAGAATTAGTTGTGCTTTGTATTAAAACAAAATTAAGTGTAACTTAATAGTCTGTTTGGGATATCATATGACCTTTGGCAGTGTGTATCTGAACACTTTTTTCCATTATGGGCAAAGCACTTGGAAGAAAAGCTTATCAAAACCAGTACAAGACTCATTCTTAGATAAACTTGGAGTTCTACCTAGATTTAAAAAAAAAGTACTATTAATCAAGTGAAGTTGGTAGTTCTGATCTATTGCTTAATTCTGACTTGGACAGTCAGTATTTTAGGAAGATAGTGGCATAACATGGTGGCAACTTTTGTCTTATGTTCCAACCAAGAAGTGGTGAAAGGCAAAAAAAGTATGAACGGTGCTTGATAAGTTTCCCTCAGTATTGACTCCCTTTGCTAACTACAAATGGTAGTTGCAGGAAGTGTGCCATGTAACTCTAGGTGAGCTAAGACGTTCAGTCAGTTGCTTTTTTCGTGCTGTGGACAGCTCTACTCTGTGCAGATTGTTTCTTTACCTTTGCCATCCAACATCTGCCAGAATCATTAGCTGTTATACTGATAATTTCATCTTGCTTTTGGAATGAGAAACACTGCTTGGTAGGGAAGCTTGCAGTCAAAATAATAAACAAATAAATGCCACAAACATTCAAGAGAATAGGTTTAAGGATAATTGGGAGCTCAGTGGAAAGAAGGAAGTACTATATTTCTGGGTCTGTTGCCTGAAGATAGAATGGCCACAGTCAATGTCCAGCCTGACTCTCTTTCAAGAGACTACATAAATGGAAATGGGTTTTGCAGCTGGGCCTTCTGAGGTAGACAGGTTTGGAGGAGAGAAAGGAGAGTGCAACACAGCCTTACTAAAAGAACAGAAAAACATAGTAACCCTCATGCCCTGTGTTGTTTGCAAGGATCCTTCTGAAAGTAGGAGGGAAGCTTTTGCATATGGTCTCAGATAGTCACAGCTGAGAGGGGAGTCAGCTCCTGCCTGACAACTCTGCTGTTTACTTTTTTGAATCGAACAACTTTACGATTGCCGACTTCAATCACAAACTTAGTTCTCTTGTCATATCAGAACAAGAAGAGACAAATGTGGCCTTAGAAACTGCGTAGGAGTTGGAGTATCAGAAAGAGATGATTTGACAATAGACTACCAAAAATTTACTGCTTGATCTGAGCAGATACATAGAAAATAGACGTGGTGTGGTAGAAAGGTAAATGTGGTAACTGCAATGAGAGTATTTGGAATCAGATGGCAAAGGGTGAAGTAGACAGCAGGTAATTAGGAAGCCCACATCGGTGCATGACACAGAAATACTAGGAGTGTTATATGCTGTATCCCACACTGAGTAAATGAGCAGAAGAGCTTAGCTTTCTATGAAACCAAGTGCAATGTACCTCCTTCGGTGTATTTTGCATTTCAAAATGATACTGTTTTAAAATTGCAGGTACACAAGAAGGATTCTGGTTTCTGGCGGGATTTTGGCTTTGGGATGACTTGTCAATATCGGACAGACTTTCTGACTGTTGGTAAGATGAAACTAAAAAAAAAATAATTTGTATGTTTAAAAATTGATTCTCTGTCCTTATCTAATGAGAGGAAAGTAATGCATTTATTTCTTTTATTATTTTCCCAAGCCCAGCAGTCAGACTTGCTTGACAAGTTTGACTAATGAGATAAATTAGCTTTTCTAGATTTTGATATCCCATCTGATAAATGTTTGTTAAAAGTCACAGTATTTTTACTAGCAACATTTCACTCTAGAACTTCTAAAAAATCTTTCTTTTTTTGTACTCTGTGACTGTCTGAAGCAAATTAATCAAGTTTAAGAAACACATGCCTCAAGTAAACTGCTAACATAGACAAGAAGCATTCAAATTCTTTCTTTTAAATAACCTTGAGTAGTTGAAAATACTGTTCGCAGCTTTAGAAATATGCTTTGGCACCCCCTTCTGGCTTGCTTTTAAAACTGAGAACAGCTGATGTGCTTAAACTTGGAAGACGATCTTCAAGATAGTCTGCCAGAAGAAACTTGGAAGACCATCTTCAAGATAGTCTGCCAGAAGGCGTAATGATGTAGCTCTATGCACTCTATAATGGTTTGAATACAGGCTGATTTCTAATAGCTGTCATATTGCCACGTGCATGGTATATGCTAAATGAAGACTTCATAATTCTAGAGTTTTGAAATTGTGCATGAGTCTGGGTTGATTTTCTCTGTGGTCCTGGAAAGGCAAGAGAACTTAAAATGGTGGAATATGTTCCTTTCCTTAATCCAGCTTTTTGAGTTGTGACCTATGGAGTAATTGCTGGCATTTTTAAAGAGGACTTTTCATATGGTGCATGACTGCTTCATTTTCCAGCTGCTAAAATCCATTATGGCTGCTAGAAATAACCCAAAAGCATAGCCAGGGAGGTTTGCCTACAGTTTTCTGCAGCTGTCACATAATGTGATTTGGAGACACTGTTCTAAGAGACTTTCTGAAGCCAGCAGTGCATGATCTGTGTCCTGGGCAGTTTCCACTGCAAAGGATGTGGTATGCTTGAAGTTCCTCTCCCTCAATTTGGCATGCTTTGGCATGGAGAACTCCAAGTTAATAGCTCCAGAGTTTCTGGTATGTTGTACCAGATTTGGTATGTTACACAGGAAGCGTTGCTCTTTTTGCCTTGCGTCTAGTCTGTGTGCCAAAATAATGTTTTCTGATATTGTTTTCATAGGGGGTTTTGACTTGGAAGTGAAAGGCTGGGGCGGTGAGGATGTTCACCTTTATAGAAAATACTTGCACGGTGACCTTATTGTGATCAGGACACCGGTCCCTGGCCTGTTTCACCTCTGGCACGAGAAACATTGTGCAGATGAACTCACTCCAGAGCAGTATCGCATGTGTATCCAGTCCAAAGCCATGAACGAGGCCTCTCACTCGCACCTTGGGATGCTGGTCTTCAGGGAGGAGATCGAGACTCACCTCCGTAAGCAGGCTTACAGGACTAACAGTGAAGCAGTGGGTTAAATGTCACCCCTGTGATATTTGATGACTTCAAATTCACACTGAACCAGCATCATTTTACGGCCTTAATTCAGCTTAAAAATGCAGTGCCTCTCTTTTTCAGTGAAGAAGAGTTTAGAGGGTTTTTGATTCTTGTATTTGTTTTCTGAGTAATTCTTTGACTGATATGCTATTACCTACGTATCTTGCAAGTTCAAGCACCTCAAATAAATTGGAAAGTGTATGTAGTTCAAGGAAATTGTCTTCAGTATCGATTGGAAAAATCAGTGGAATGTACAACTCAACACTTTTCTACATGGTAAATTTCAATTCTTATATTTGCATTATTTTAAGAATTAAATTTAATAATCTTTTGTGTTGTCTTGAGTATTTTCAGTCTGTATGGCTCACTGCACTGTGACTTTAGAAAGATACTATATTTACACTCCATTGTAGACACAAGAGAGAAGTGTGAAAAAGAATCTCACCGTGAAAGGTATGGGGGAGATGCTGACTGGTACGCCACCTGTTCAGGTTGCTGATTTCACAGGGAGGGCTTGGGTGCCGCATTTGCTGTACTAACAGACATTCACATGGTTGAATATATAGAATAATTCACATGAAGCGGGGAATGAAAAACTTTTTAAGTGGAATTTTAGAGCATATAATGTAATTTCACACTGCAAAAGAGACACTACCTTCTTATCTCCGTGATGGATCAGACATGTTGGGAATGTTCCAGTTGGGTGTTTCTGGGTCTGATCTTTTCCCACAGTAGATGCCACATCACAGAATCCCTTCTATAAACTGAGCTATGCTATTAAACTAATTTGTTTAAAGATTTTTGGCCCCACTCCTCGTTATTGAAAGGCCCTGCCTGTACCTCTCATCCTTTAAGTTCAGGAACCATCTTTTCATTCCCATATAAATTTATTAGAGGCCCATTTGCTATTATGCCGATACTATCCTTTTGCTTTCTTTTTCTGGCATTGTCCTGATGTTTTTGGAAGGCTGTTTCACTGGCTGAAAAAGCAAGTGCTATTACAGTCTTTCTTCATACAATGCTCTCCATTCCACAGATTATCCTAGTAGCCTTATTCTTCACTTTTTCAGTTTGAGGGTGCTTTAGGATTTGGGGGTTTTTTCTCTTTTTTTTTGTTGTTTTTTTGAGCATGCATAAGCAGAATTATGCTCCGGTCTCATTAGTGCCTTGTACAGTGGCACTACTACTTTGCTACTTCCCTTTTGGGTATTTTGAGATGCATAAACAGTTAAAATGCAGGCAGGCCGTTTTTCTCCATGTCGTCTTATATGCTACCGTATGGCATGCCTCATTTTTAATACAATTGTTTATAGAATGAATGCTGAGAATGCTAATTCAGTGGTTAAACCATTTGCATGGTCTCCACTGAATTTAGAAATTAGTTGAAAACCCTTCTCAAACCAGGTAATTAAGATCTGTTTATGAATTCAGCTTGCTTCAAAAATTCTGAAGGCAACTAAAGATTTAAATGGTTGATTTCTGAATAGCAGATATGCTGTGCAAATAGTTCTGGGCACTGATCCTTTTTATATGTACATAAAATTTGCCTTTATGTAACTTATTGTGGAGAACAGTGTACTGTATTGTACTTAGAGTGAAGAGAATGCATTGCAAGGCTTCTTGCAATTGATATTCTCGATATAATAAATGGAATTTCTGCATTTTAGAAATTGTTTTAAGCTGTTTCTTTGAAATAAGTTTTAACAATAATATTTACAAGGCAGATGACATGCTGGATTCAAGTAATAGTATTTGCAGTGAGAAGTTCAACCAGCTCATTTTTGCATCTCAAGTGAGTATCTACCCAGACCAGACACGAAAGTGCAGAGTTAGTTCCCCAGACAACTTAAACTTATAGCAGATGTTATCTTAAGATAACTTGGTGGTTCCTAACAAAAATGATAAGGTACCAGTGAGGAAAAGGTTGAATACACAGGCGTGATGATTTGGGGTAAAGATATAAGTGGGGCCTTCTACTGAGACTCCAGCCCTTAAACCTTCAGCTGCTCCTGGCTCTGCTGCACAAGAATAAGCCTCAAAAAGGTCTCTCGCTGACACCACCACTGCCTGGCATGCACTGGAATGGATACTGAGGTAGTTCAGAGGTGTTAAGCATTGCTGCAGCTCAGCTCTTATCACTCAGCCACTACCCCAGAAGGATCCGGTTGTCCCAGTTTCTATATTTTGGAAACAGAGCAGACTGTTGATGCTGATAGCCAGATCTCTTACCTTCTGCTATTTTCCCCTGGGTGGTTGTGCTTATCAGCAATGGCAAGGAAGGAGAACAGCGTCAACTGTGTCCGCATCAGTGTGATCAAAAACTATGATGTCTGTGGTGTTGATGCTGGAAGGCAATCAAGGAAGTGTGGAGCTGAATGCAGTCAACAGGGACCACTTTTCAAAACCTTTTTTCCATTCGTCATCCCAAAATTCGGAAGTGAATGCATTGGAGTTAATCGGACGTCAGAACTCTTACGCATAGTTAATATCAAGGTTGGGTATTGACACAAGTAGTCTGAATGACTGATTATTTGAGGACTCCTGAACTTTCAGGGGCCCTTGCAGGCCTGGTTTTTCTCTTGTCTTAGTTCAGCTCCCTACAACTGCTTGTGTAAGAACATATTGCTATGGAAAACATCAGCTGGGCATCTCATTAGGAGCGCAGGCAACCATCACGTACTGCACGTGTTACAAAAGCCACAGATACTGGTATGGGCTATGTGCTGTGTTGAGTCGATGCCCAATGGTGGTAACATGGAATCTCCTCGGATGCATTTTGCTGCTGGGCGGTACTGGATTCGGGATGCTTACCTCACCACATGCATCTGTGGGGAAGATGGTTTTACTGCTAACGGTCAATCTGTAGAACATTTACAGCAGGAAAGTACTCAGCTCTAATGGTGCTTTACAGGTTGGGGGGTAGCTTATTAGCAACTTTGACATTGGAAATCAAATCAGTTACTTAAATTAAAAGGTGTTATTCATGATTTAAAATTTGCACTTCCAGGGAATTACTACTAATCATGTACAGTTCGTGTTCCCTAATGACTTACCATTTTACCTACTCATTTGTCTCTCAATTATTATATAATTAGATTTAAAATTCTAAATAACTAGCTTAGACTTACAGCTTTTAATTAAATCTTAAAATTTATTTTTTATTATAATTCTCAAGTGTTTTAACTTTTGGTTTTGGGCTAGGCTACAAGCTTTGACTATTTAGTTCAAAAAAGATAGCTAAAATTCTTACTTTGGATAATGATTGTCCATCAATTGATTAATAGGTATTTTTTCAAAATAAGATGCAATGTTTTCCTCTAAGCAAGGCTCTTGCTGAACTGAGTTAACTGATCATTATTACACAGATGGATTATTTTGTCTATTTTAATAGGGATTCCCCAGAAGAGGACAGGATGCTTTATATATCCCTAGTAATTCCAAAATAGATAGAGAAAAGGTTGAGTCCTACAGATTGCAGAGAGAATTCTGTTCAGTGTACTGTTCCAAAAGTTACTCAGATTTATACAAATACATAAGATCACCACATGGCGACTGCTTTCCTAGTCCTGTTCTGCTTTTCATCATTCTTTCGGAGTTTTTCTGGCCAAAAGTCCTCTGGAAGTGCTTCACTTCTTGCTTCTCTGCCATAATCTCAGGGAAAGGCATGGATAGAGCCCATTTCAGGACTCGAATTTTGCAGTTGTTGACGGTTATTGCTGCATTACCCCAAGCTCAAGTGTCTTCTGCGTGGCTGCAGATGGCAGCGATGCTTTCATTATGCTCCTGAGCACTTAACACAAAGCTGAGTCCCTGACCAGCATTGGTCAGGAAAATGTGTGAATCTGGAGAGCAGTTTGTTTTCCCCAAGTCCTTAGCAGACCTAAAAGAAATTACATGTGCTGTATAAATACATTATATCCTGAAAACGTGTATGGCTCTTTTCTTCACCTCTTTAAATCTCACATCATGTTTCTTGTACTGTGTTTCTTCTTTCTCTGTGTGCTACCTTCCTTATTAACCCAGTCTATTTTTCCTTTGGTGTGGCTCCTCTTATTTCTTCCGACTCTGTGCCTTAAAGCCCCTTCAGCCTTTTATAGGCTCCAGTCCTGGCTCTCTGATGGTGCAGGAGCCGTTGGGGATCCCAGCTGACCGAGCTGCGGTGGGGAGGAGCGGTGATGCCTGGTAAGGGAAAGCCCAGCAGCCGGACCCTGCGATCAGGACGGGAGCTGCCAGGCAGTGCAGGAGCTGCTCTCTGTCATTCACCAGCTCTGAGAACTAGCTTTAAACCAAAAAAGACTCTGTTTATGACCTCTGTACTGCAGATGAGGCTTTTTCTTATTTCTGTATTTGTCATAATATTTCATGCTGAAATACAGTAAACTAACAGCAACATGAAGTTCATGGCAAAGAACGGTAATTTAAGACCATTACTTATACCCAATGTTTGATTGCACACCATTGCTTCTGCTCTGTAACGGAACTAGAACAGAAATAGTAGGATATGCCTTTATTATAAAGTGAGTTTACAAGCAATTTCAGTTACCTGAGTGTATTGAATCTCTGATTACATTTTGGCATAGCCATGCTGTGATACGGGTGCACATGTTTGTGTGCAGCTGTTTCCCAGTTACTGCTGCGTGCTGTAATGCAGGGCAGGTTTGCTCTTTCCCAGTGAACGTGCAGCTTTTCCTTGGAGGTGTTTCCTTACCTCATCCAAGAAAGGGAGGAAATTAGTCATGTTTCAAATATGAAAATCTCTCACTTGAATAATGAAATCTATGCAGCGTGTTGCTTTAGGCATGAATCTGTCTAAATGGCTGAAAAATGTCAGCTAAGTCTCTAGTCTCCAGCTTGGAACTGCCGGCGGGGGACCAGAGAGAGAACGTTATTAGCGTGTGGATCCACAGCCGGGTGTTGCACCTCGGGCTGCAGCCCGTGCACGGAGCGCGGCTGCCGGGAACGCGGCGGCTGAAGGCTGCAAACTCGGCATCGCAGCTGCCCTCCCCGCTGGTGAGACACTCCCGGCAGCCGGTGCATGCCGTGGGAGCTGCCGGCTGCCCAGCCTTCTCCTTGGGAGCTTTGGTCTGGTTTTGCTGTCTACTTTAGCAACAAACATGGAACTGGGTTAATTGAGGGAGAAGTTAAGCCCCAGGGGTGTCTCAGTCCATGGAACAAGTTCAGTAACTTAATTATTAATGCTTCACTGTTGATACTGAGTTCACATTATTACTGGTCACCTCCAGAGTGAGCCAGTGCAAATGCAAAACCCATCAGCTCGATGGGCCAAGGCCCTTTGGTTGGAACCACAGGCAATTTCTGGAGAAAGGAGGAACATTGAGGTTTTGAGTGGGGCACTTGGGTCGTTGCCAGTTGTGGTGGCTCGGCCCCCGCATGGCTCCAAGGTGTCAGAAGTAGGTGTTTGCCACGCACGGCCCATCACTGGCTCAGCAGAGGAGACCCTCGCTTGGCTTTTCCCTGCAGAGGGAGGATGAAACCCACGCTCTTCAGTTGAGGCCGCCTGCTGCTGGGGCCTGGCAAAGATACATGAAAATGCTATGTTTTGGAGTCAGAATCAACAGTCTGCCCCGGGGTCAGTGCTCAGGTTAGGTGGACAAGTGTTGGGCCATGACCTCCTCTTTTGACAGATGCTGTTTATATGCGCACCATTTCTCTTTCTTAAACTGTGGTCCAAGTGTAAAAAGCCAGCTGTGTTTTCCTGGAGGAGTCACTGCAATTTAGTGTTAGAGTAGTAAATAGAGTAACATTTGTTTAAATAGGAACACACTCCACTGAATTGAGAAGCAATTATACTTTTTTTTTTTAGCTGTTGTATGCTATTTGCATTAATTGTAACCTTTTCCAAGGAACTTGCAATCTGTGAAGGGAAGGGGAAGTGTTCTTGATTAAGGGAAGTCAAAATGAGGTTAGCTCAGGGCACACTTTTATGTTAGAACCTTTACAGGAAAGAATTCAGGTTGTGCTTTGGACTTTGCAAACTCGAGTTTGTTTAAAAATATGTGATTCAATGGGACTAGTAGATACTGGTTTGGAGAATCAGAAAATAGAGATGGAAAAAGTGGAAGAAGTACAAGGAAATACTTAGTTCTAGATCCGCTGCATCCAGAAGAAAATACCTAGTGGCTTTTTTTTTCTAATTTCATAAAAGCCTATGACCCTTGAGACTTTGAGATACACACACGTATGAAACTCCAAACGTCTTTCTAAACAGTATTTAAGACTGGAGAATTGCATAAGGAGGGAAAAAAATAGTGGTTAAGCCCTAACTACTTATATCTGAATGCAGACATATATTTAAATTGCAGTTTTTAGTGCATGCCAAAATATAAATTTTAGAATAAAATTCAACAGCTTTTTGCTTTGTCAGATGTGTGAATGAAAGAAAAGAACTTCAAATAACCTTTAAAATTATAGTTGAGCATAAATGTAGTATCTCATTGACTACTGCATCGGTGTAACGATAAAAGCTTTCTGTGTAGCCAAGGTGGGTTTAGCTTTCATTTGCCTGATGTGCCCTTGCTGTGTGTGTGTGACCCCCAACTACAGCTTAAAGAGATCAGTCATTCAAATTTTATTGAGCTGTGAAGTAAAATGAGCAACATTGGCTGTGGCTAGAGTTAAACAGTGTTCTGTTCATACCCCCACAACGCTCATCTCCTCCTTGTCAGGCCTGACTGCTTGGAAGCTGAGGGGCTCTACCTCTTTCTTCACTCAAAAAGCTGTACAGCGAAGGAGACTAGGATAAAATGCAGGTCTTCACATTTCTGTGGTTGCACTGGCTCTGCAGACCTCTGCTTTTATTGGTTTAGTATCAATTTTTCTTAATGCATCATGGCAAGAAGTGTGTTTGGGCCGTGTGGCTGCTGCCGTCCGCAGGGCAGCTGTGCGGGACCCACCTGGGAGCAGGCCGCTGCGAGCACCCTCCTGCAAACATTCCCCTACCCTGGCTGACTTTCCAGTCTCCAGACTTCCAGCTGTTTTAAATTTTAGCATCATGATTGCCTTCAGCCTCTTGTGAAGTTGTATCAGCTGGGAGATTGGCCCCACACCTGCTTTAGGAAGGTGCAGAGGCTTAACACCAGGTCATGCCAGAAGAGAGCTTTTTGGGCCTCACCCACCGTGACCCGGCCCTGAGGGGCTGCCTTTGCCACAGCCGGTGTGTCTGCAGTAATGATGGCAGCTGTGCGCTTAATTAGGGCCTTGTGGAATAATTGGCTCCTCTCATTTGGTACCTGAAGCTGGAAGAAAAAGGTTCTTCTACTTCTTTCTTAAGAAATGTGGTCTCTCCTCTCTCCTGGGCTAGCGTAAGGTAAATGTTTTGTTGATTTTTCTGGTATGTGCTGCTCTGCGATTGCATCAAAAAGGGAATGGTTTCCATCTTTTTAACAGGAGCTCTTGTGTGCTTCTGCAAAGGTTATGTTGTGCTGGGTTTGAAGAATAGGTGTGGTAGCTGGGATGTGTGTGGTAGTACCGTGCAGCAAAAGTACTTCTGAACCGAAGGCAGAATGTTAAATAAATCCCTTTTACAGTTAAGTCTAAATGCCTCCGCAAGGTTGTGTGAGAACACGGCCCTGTTTTGCTTAGCTTAGACCTGTTCTGGGACAAGTGAAATAAGTTCCTCTAAACTTGAAATAAAGAGCCTAGATAGGAGTTTATGGTGATTTAACTGGTTTATTTGAAGTGCTGTAAGTTTGTATGTAGTATGGTGAGTTTTTACAAAGGAGTGTTTTTAACCCCAACGGTTTCAAGGCTGCCTTGTAGCTGTAGGCCTTGTATGTCTTGCATGACTTAAGTCTCTCGACCCATGTCCTCGCATCTTTCACTCCAACTGCTGTGAAATCCCTTTTCCGATGCAAGTTAACTTAGTTAAAGGCTTTATCATTTTCTTCCATAGGCAGAATGCTTTGCAGTCTGTACTTGAATTGCATGTAAAAGAGGATTGGCAATGCCAGTGGCTTACAACACTCTTTTCAAGATGATGTTGTGTTTATGATTTTGATGGTGTCTGATCTAAAACATTTCAGTAACTAATTTTATTTATTTTTTTTTTTTGCAATTGCTTTGGCATTCGTGTGTCCGTGGGGGGCGCACATGCTCTTTGCTAGCACCTAAGCGTCCTCAGACTTCTGCTGAAAATGCTCCTTAAAAAACTTACCTTTCTGGGGGAATTTCTCTTGTGAGAAGCAGCAGCGTGTGCATCTGCACAGCGTGGTGAAGATGGAGGAGAGAGGAGGTGAAGCTGCGCAGAGCTGTGGGAACACGGCAGTGGCTTTGGCCCTGGGAGAGCCTGAGCTCTTGCATGGATTTCCTGCAGCCTTATGCAAGATAAGGTGGCTTCTCTCCCACTTCGTTACAAGCCATGGGGAAAGTGGTCGTAATAAAGGGATAGTTTGAAGAGAAAAGAAAAACTTTTGAGATCGTTTGGTGCTGAGATATGCTCTGGAGAGGGGCTGAGAGACCCCCAGCATGAGCGTTGGACACTTCCCTAGGCCATGCAGTTGTTGGGGAGCAGCTGTGATGGTGTTCTAGCCTGCAAAGGTCTTCCACATAGAGTAGTTGTTGGGGTTTTTGCGTGCATTTGCTTTTAAAATCTTGTTAAAGTGACTTTTTTGCCTGCTGGTTCTTGTGAAATTCTTCTTGGGATACTTGGATACTGTGAAATTTCTCAGAAGTGAGATAAGAGGCGTATAGGGGGAAAAAAAAATGGATTTGCTTGAATTTGTGGATTTATTCATTACTTGCTTGGATTTTATGTTTTTGAAGGACTTTAGGAGTGATTTTTTTCAAATTGAGACAAGTTCCTCAGCACTGAACTATAATGTCCACTGACGTGATTAATTCAATATTTCATTAAATTCTGCTAGTCCTGGTTAGACTTTAATCAAATACATTACTTACAGCTGGGCTTGGTAAGGCCCCCAGTGCTCTGTTGCTGTGGTTGATGATGTGTTGTCTATTTTCGTAGACTTCTCAGAGGTGGAGTGTTGTTAGTAATGTCATCTTTGAATTGAACGTAAACAACTGGATGGTGTTTAAATATTTGAAAGGAAACTTTCAATGTTGCCACTGATGGAGAGCAACATTCTTTGAACTTAACACCCAATTGCAAGAGGGCCTTAGTGTGCCTCTGTGACAGTGATTAAAAAGATTTAAGTACTTTTCTGTTTGTGTAATGAGATTCTGTTGGATATCATTGGACTTTTGCCTCCAAACAGAATTATATTAATTTTTAAGATTAAGATAGCTGCTTAATCTGAAGAAGCTAGGTAGGATTAGAAATATTGGAAGCCAATTTCCATTAAACTTAAAGTTTCTTCTTTCCTGACCCGAATCAGGTGGGGACATTTGAAACTGGTGCTTTGTTTTTTGTTGGCATTCAGCTTTCTTTCAAACCTGTGAAATGGTCTCCACACATTGTGTTGACTTGGGATGGTTAACGGGAATCCTCTGCATGGCAACAGCCCTGGATTTTAGGGGTTTTGTTTGTGTGTTTGGGGGTGTTTTTGTTTTGGTGGTTTGTGGTTGGTTTGTTTGTGTTTTTTTCTTCTGGTAGGTGCTACTAATAGTTTCAAGTAACTGTATACTGTTTTTGCCAAACACTGTTTCTTACAGAACTTTTTATATAGAAGTGCCTTTTATTATTAGTTATTAGAAGCCTAAGTGTTCTTAGTATCATAAGGTATGCATCCTAGTAGATCAGAAACAGTATATTCATTGGCTTAGTATTTTTTAATTAATGCTGCATTTCCAGGTGGTTTGAATTTCTTCCCCATCACACATGTTGAGGAAAAGGCAGAGTATCTGTCTGAGACTGTATCAGCACTCCCTGCATGACATAAAACTTGATTTCTTTTTAATATTTCATTACAAAAATAAACTAGTATCCCAAAGTTATTTTGCAGCAATCAACTGCATCCATTTTCTCTGCAAAAGCTGAATGTCAAAAATACTGATGTTAGAAATTGCTTACAATGTTGGAGATATTAGAAACATTTCAATTTTTTACTGTTATGAATAATGTTAGAGAAATTGTTACACTTTAGATTGTACCTCCAAATTGCTGCAGAAATACACCCCAAAATGTTGTTTCTCTCCCTACCAAAGCCCAAGGCCCACCTTAGGGAGCGGTGAAGGAAGGCAAACCCCTGCAGTGTCAGGGAACCTCTAACGGAGGGCCGTAGAGATGTGCTGAAACCTCAAAGCATACTCAGTTATCTCCGCCTTTCTGGGGACAAGCATGGAAGGAAGAATTTGAATCTAGCTATTGCTAATACTTGCATGCTCACTGGTCCGGAAATTTCCTCGATAGCATGTGCCTAACCATTTCAGATAAAGTCTTTCTGCAATCTATTTTTTTAAGTATCTTGCTGTCCACACAGCCCTATTTAGTGGCTGCAGAGAACAGCAAGACAAAACTGCTTCCATACGCTGTTTTCAGGCTTTTCTGGTTAGTTGGGAAGGTGGGGTTACCCTGGATAAAGCTGTATATGTTGCAGACTGAAGAGGGAAGATCTGTCTGCACATTCTCAGAAGAATTGCTGATTTCTCTCCAAAAGATGTACTAATATCAGTTGTCAGCTGACTAGTCAGCTGAATTTTGCTACATGATTTATTTGCTAAAAACAAGCTGTTTCTTGGGAGCTATTAACTTGATAAATCAAGTTGCTGCTAATGTAACTAAAGATATCTTACTGGCATTGAGTTACTGCTTGTCATGCTGTGTCATGCTCTAATGGTAGTAAAGTGCCTGCAAAGCAATTTTATTGTTTACTCTTATGCCTGTGTAAATAGCTAATTTATCCTAATGACTAGATGGGACATAATTGGAAGTGAGTTTTCAAGGATGTAATATGCATATTAATTATGAGTGTGAACTGGCCATCAGGAAGACTCTTGTCTGCTTGATCCTCTTAACGCTGGTAAACATCATTATCTTTTCTAATGAGCCATGATGACTGAAAGTAGTACTGTTCTACTCTGGGAGTCTGTTGTGGATGTCTGGTTACCAAAACAATTTCCCCAACCAGTTTTCAACAGATTAAAAATGCTCTCCAGAGCTCCTGAACTTAAAAGATCTAGCCTTTTCTTTTTTTTTTTTTTTTTTAGGCTTATATCCCTGACAAAAGAGGTAGTGTGGGTGGCACTGGGGCAATGCATTAGGAAAGCTGGATTCTCCTCACAGCTCTACAGCTCTGTGCTTGTCTAGTCCTGTGTGACCTTGGAGAAGTGGCTTTCCTTCTGTAAAGTAGGGCATGAAAAAGGGTAGTGGTTGCAACCAAAGGTCCCGGAGCACTGAAAGGTCCACAGAATCTTGCTACAGGAAACCCTTCGGTGTGCTGCAGCCAGCAAATGTTTCTGTGCTTTCCTGTTAAAAGGATAAATATGTGGGAGGGAAAAAACCAAAATTCAACTCTTAGGACACACAAAATATTTTTACACAGTGGAACTGTTAAATCACTTTCATTGAGAGAATGAAAATACTCCGTAGCAGAGACACTGTATCAAATCCATACAATACTATTACAGAGAGCATGTGAGAAGCAGCAGCATATTGTTGGCTTAGTGTTGCTCTTGCCTTTGTTGGAAGATATTTAAATATTTCATAATGTATCTTTTGGAAGTCGGAAAGTAACCAGTTCATTCATTGTAACTATATTGGCTTCCCCAGTTGATTCACCTCATTCAGCTGCTGGTTTGTGGCTTGATCAGTTTGCAAGTGAAAAAAAAAAACATGTAAAAAGTTAAGCCTGGTTGAAGCAAGTTTGGTTTTTTTATTAATGCAAGCACATCCAGTCAAACACAGAATATCCTGCTTTATGGTACAGCTTTATATTTAGCATTTCATCTCAGAATAGCAAAACACAGTATTCAAGGAATGTATCAAACAGAGGGAGGAAAAATAAAAAGGAACCAATGTGGATACTGCATTGATTTCAAGTATATACTAGGACTGATTGACCGGTGAAGTGCACATTCATGTGAAAGCTTTTTTTTATACATTTACAGAAAGTGTTCTAAAATTGCATTTCAAATATATATTTTTTTCTTAAATTTTAAGCATCCCTTTTAAATTTCAATTACATAAACAAAGCTGATATACAATCCCTCTTATAATGTCTGACAACGTTACTAGCTAGAACATCTCTGAAAGTGCAAAACACTGTAATAATACAGTATAAATATTCTTACTCTAATCCAGGGCTGAAGGTCAGTACTTCAGCACAGGAAAAATAGCAGCAGATCATAAGAATTATCCCTTCCCCTTTTCAGGGCTGTTCTTTGTTAACAGTTAGTATTCTACTTCTTCCTTCTTCATGGCCTAACTTGCTTTTGTTTCTCTTTGATGTCAATGCTATGGGAATAGCAAAATGTTGATTTATCTCCCTTTCTTACCCCAACTTACTCTTCTAATTTTAAGTATTTGCCTGGGGGGGGGGGGGGGGACAGAGAGAGAGGGAAGGCTCTTTAATTTTTCACTGCACTACAGGGCCAATACAGCAAATAATTTCTACTAAGTGATTACAGATGCTACATTAAATAGTGGCACTGCATTTGGTTGTAGGCACTCAGCAAGAAGAGTCTACTGGACTGGAATAAGCCAGACCCTCAATCCAGCAAGTCTTGCCCCTTCTTCAACAGAAAGCAGAATAAGTTCAAACCCATGTATTTAGAGCTGATCATTTTTTAAAAGAAGCTTGTCCAAAGGTCCTCTGTGAGGCTCTGAGGGAGGCTGTAACCACTGTAAACTCTAGAGAGCCTTTTTTTTTAAAAAAAAAAAAAAAAAAATCTAATTGTCTGGCTCAAGTCATTACCTTTAGAAATATCAAGCCCTCAAGCCCAAAGAGAACAATTACTGGAAAGGACAATCGATATTCATGGGTAATAATTTCTTCATTAGACAAAATAGTTTTTAATCTGGGACTATTTTTTTTCTTTCTTAATTCAGAGATCAGGTGAGAAAGTAAGTCCTGAACGGTATTTCTTTTCCTGGAAATTAATATCTTGAATCTTAACATCAGGTGCTCATTTGGATAGCCAGATTAGGTGTAAGCTGAAGACTAAAAGGAGAAGTTAGAAATGGTAAGCATCAGCAGGTTTACAGATCACCTCTAATTTTCGTACTGACCTTAGATTTCAGTGGGTTCTGGCCCAGACAGTTAATCATGGCTTGCAAAATACTAGAAAAAGCTTATATTGTGAATTGGTCTTTGCTTTAATTGTCTATAAGTGCAGACTAGCATTTTCAAAGGAACCAAGGGAATGAAATCGCTAGTTCAGTGGTGGTGAACTCTTCTTAAGCTTCTTTGGCAATTTTAGCCTTAACTTCGAATTGGACATCTGAGTTTACTTCCTTCTCCCTAGCTCATGTATGATTTTTACTTTCAAAAATCTTTCAAAAAACCATATTGAGCCTGTTTTGCAGAGATAATCCAGGTTAGACATCCCTCTCTTAAACAAAACAAAAAATTCCCTGATTTTTAAAATTGAAAACACAAACTATTCTGATAGCCAGAATTTAAAGGATAGTTCCCAGAAGTATTAAAACTTAGACATGTGTGCATCTTCACATGTGCGCACACACATACTCACACACAAACACACGTTCCCCCAGCAATTACCCCATCTTATCTCTTTAAATCATGTAACAAAAATATGTTTGCTGCACCATCAATGTTACAGGCAGGTATACTCTGCTTCATGTGCCTTATTCTCCATTTTATTTAAAAAGTACATTGTAGCTGGTTTCAAGACATCCATATTTTTATTTTCTTTGCTTCCAATCCAGAGTAATAGAAGGTACACTAAACGATGTCAGTACCTTGTAAGGCACTATTTTCTGATGTAGGAGAGGAACGTGCTTACTGCAGATATCTAAGGTCTTGACTCTATGAACACTTGCTAACAAATGTGAATGGTATCGCTGATTTGAAGGAGACCCTTCACTTCAAAGCTAGAGATGTGTTGAGTGTTCTGTAGGACACTGGTCCAATGGAGCATTTAACCTGAACACTGGCTTTAGTTGGGATGTGTGTGTTAATTCTTATTTATTTTGGTGGAAGTAATAATAAATAAAAATTTGGATGCTGACAGAGTAAGATCTCTCCAGGGATACCATCTCCCATGATACATTTCATCTCTGAGAACAGGGCCCTGCCCTTATATTTAAAATAAAAAACCAAAACCCTTCACTTAAGTGCCTTAAGGTTGACATGTGAAATATTTACCACATTTTAGTTCATAAAAGTTACTGTATATACAAAACAGACCTCAGCCAGTGAGGTCTTTCTTAGCTCAGTCCAAGTCATTCAGGTTGTAAAAACATGTTCATTCAATGTGCTTCAAAGTCTGCAGATCAGATCCAAAAATCTCAGGCTCTGTTAAGCAGAGTTGTCCTAGAAGAAGTAGCAATAAAAAAGAAAATTATATTTTCTATCACAACAAAAGGTTTTACAGTTTTGGTAAAGGTTAGCAATAGATCTATCTTGTATCATTAGCTGGAAGCCTTTCTTCAAGGGATAGATTTCCAACTGCTATAAACTGAAATACACCTATGAAATCCAACAAAGATGCTGACTTTAAATGAAAATTTAACTTTTGTAACATTACTTCAGGCCCTTAAGATGTGCTCAGGAAAATAACATATGTTCCTCTGTCATTCTAAACTATTTCTTGCTGCACACTATGGGAATTATCGCAAGGTGCATTGCATGGGTGTCGTAAGTGAAAAGCTTATATGGACTTCCTAAGAAACATTGGGATCACTGGGAAACAGTGTCTCGTCTAGGACAATACAGTCATAATGTAGCTCAGCTGCACCTCAGGACATACAGGCTTCTTCCTTCATTTTTTATCTAGTATAGATATGTCAAATCCAAATGTTTAACATGATTTACAAAGGTCTAAGTCTCTTTTTCTGTCTTGGCCTCAGTGTTAGAAGAAATCGCATCTAAATTAACTGATCTGCTGATCTTGTCATGTACATGGAAAAGGTACTTCCCTCTCCCAGAGGGAGGAGGAGGAGTCATTGAGACTTTCTCCCTTAACAGTAGGCTGAAAATCAGAGTATTCATATAAAATTTAATCCTTTTATGAGATTTGTAAGTGCATAGGTATGATTAATAACAGCACCTTCTTAGGATCTATAAATTTGTTTTCCTGAGAAAAGCATGTCTGAAAATTGCTACAAATGTAGATTCTTTTACTGTGTTTGATAGCCTAAACAAAACATATTCTCTTTCATAGTCCCAGCAGCGATCTTCCTAGCCAGATCAGTTCAGGCTGCAAAGCTGTATTAAAATCCAAACCTTACTGAATTTTTTCAGAATTGAATTTTGAAGAAAAAATAATAGTATTTGGGCCAAAATAGTCTTAAGGTGGGTATGCAAATAGGAGGGAGGAATCTGATCACGTGCCTGTGTGTGTCTGCAAAGAGACTCATATTCTGAGGAAGCTTCATACCTGAGTGTTTTCCAGCTGTCTTTTTCCATGTGGTTTTCTGGACCTTCACTTTCAAAGGATGCAATGAACAGAGCTAGTAAGTAAAATAAGAACAATCAGGTACATGGGTTCTTTAACTGAAAAAAAAAATAAAGTTACAGTATAGCAGGTGTAACTTAGCAGACTTCATTATGAAGTTTATTCTCATCAGAAGCCTATATGGAAGTGGTAAAATACATTCCTATAAATTTTTTTTTTTACATTAGTTTACCTGCATATTCTGTCTGCATTTCAACAAGTAGGAAGACTCACTATTATGTTCAATAAAGGATTTTACCTTCTTCACTGTAAATGGGTGCCGTGAGTAGATAGCTCTGTATCTTCTTGTCTTTCTCAAAAGGGCACTCAACCTGCTTCCATGTCAGGAAATCATGAATCTGTCTTGAAATTTCCCAGAACTTCTGCATTGGATAATTAAAAGAATATTACTAAAATCATACTTGTTTTCTTTCAAATTTAGTTCTTTTGTTTCAATTTTGGAGTCTCTCAGTCTTATTCATGCTTCTTCTGTTATTATCCCTTACTTGATCTTCTTCCTTGTTACACTTTCTTCTTACTGCTCCCTTCATCTCCCCCTTTTGCTCCTAGTTCCTCATCTGTTGTTAGCCTCTCAAGTTTAGAATAGTCTATCCCTGCTAACCACCTGGTCTTTCGCATGAAATTCTTTTCATCATCAACCTTTTCTTCATATAATAAAGTGCTATTGGCCTGTTTTATGTGTCATATCTCTAAATTAGCCTGCAAATGGAACTGGTCAGTAAATGGTTTTTATTTGCTTTACTTTTTACATTTCTGACCTTCAACTTAAATGAAATGTGATATACCTGATTTTTTTCATAAAGCACTTTTTAAATTTAAGAAATAATCAAAATAACATATAGAAACTACAGATATCCTTTCCTTCCTAGGATTTTAAGAAATGCATAATTACTTAGGGTTTGTCTTGTATGTTCTGTGTGCCCCCCTCCCATTACCCAGCCTTAATAACAGCAAAAAACTTCAAAAGTACTTTTTTCAGGCTGTAGTCTTTGGGCCATGTATGTTTATTAGGGAGAGAGAATCCAGAAACTGTAGAAAATCCCTTGAAGACCTGCTGTTACCATTTGCTTGTTGTGTGCAGCATTTATAGCTAGCTAACCTGATGAGGTTAAATCGGCTAATGCTGATGATTTAGGGTGAAGTTACCTATTACAGTTTGATCAAATATGATGGCTTCCTGCTGCAGAAAAGCTTACTTTCCGTTCTTTACTTTCCATTCTTTACTTTCTTCCGCTTCACCCAGTCCCTTTTGAACATAAGGCAAGTTACAGGGCTGAAGAGTGGCAAATTTTGGTCTGCCATCAGATGTGGTACACTAAAATTCTTGCGCTTCTTGATTTCAAGTTCTTTATTTTAACTGTTGCATGAGTACAACATTGCTTGAAGAAATTTCTCTTTCCCATTACCTAACATTAGACTATTTCTGCATTACTTAAGTAATTTTTAATGCTTGGGTCTGGCTTCTGAAATTCTTAATGTCTTCTCCATCTTTTCGTGCATCAGTTTTGGTAACAAATCAATGTCATTCCAGTCAGTTCTGCTTATATGAATTTTATGATTTGCTGTGCATCTGCCCCATTGCATGTAAAACTAACAAAAAATAATCTCTATTTCAATACGTTTTAAAACTTGTCTTTTTAACTGAAGGCAATTACATTCCAGCAGTTTTATGGATTCTCTTTTTTATATGCAATCGTGGATCTGCTGAATGTATAATATAAACATGGCAACTGCAAGTGCTAGCTTTCACAGAAGTTTGGTGAAATCATTTCCCCTAGATAATGATATTCCTTTATGTCTAGATTGCGGCAATGCTGAAGGAATTGGTAATATAATGAGCTAGAAGTTCAAAACAGGCAGATTTTTGTAATGTACAATGTTTAACTAGCGTTACAGTTTCTATAATAGCAAAGTCCTACCTTGAAGTTTATTTGTCCATTGGGCAAGCGGTTCGTATGTATTTTGTGCAGAAAGTAGATATCTTTAATAAACAGGTTGAAAACTGGGATGACTATTTTCTCTCGATTGCTGTTGGCAGTCTGAGATCGCTGTGCTGCTCCTTGCAGGGCTGTGCGGTAATTACAAAAGTTGCTGGATGGATCCATGTGATGCTGTTTTTATGAGGGGGGGGGAAAAGGCAGTCAAGTAATACATGTTTTCTGAAAAGAAAAGGTTTTGATCTAACCATAGGAGTTCATTCTTTATGAATTTGTTAGGCCTCTCTTTAAACTTTCAAGATAGAGTACATTATACTAATCGGGTCTGGATTCAGGTTTTTCTAACTTCTACTTTGTTTGAAAGGAAGGTTCTGTACTGGCTTTACATCTATGCTTTGCTTCAATGGTTAATGGAAGACTGAAAGGAATTGATAACTGACTATAAGAAAAAAAAATAATTCTAACTTGCCACCAATCTTTCTGATCACGATCTCAGTAAGTTTTGTTTTCAGATCTCCACTAGATGGAGCACTCTAATTAGTTTTAAGGGTAGCAAAATAGCATTCACTCGAGTGGAAAACTACCTTGATGTTAAACTGGAAAAAATATACTAGGAAGAAATAACCTAAAGAAAACTTGCATCACTTTTCTTTGCAGGCAAATAGGGAGTTTGAAATTCAGGAAATATTCTCTCTCATGTTTCTATGCTGGTGACCACTGACAGATGCCTCTGTGATCTCTGACTTGGTAATTCCACAGCAGAGGTTTGGATGAAACTATTGGGTGGATTTCTATGTGAAATCTAAACTTCATGCTTACCTCTAAAACATCAAATTTGGCTGTTTTGACCTTGGACCAAGTTTTCTTTAGCCGTGCCACAGGACTCAAGTTCATGCCAGCTGAATGGAGAGAGAAGAGACAAAGAAAGAAACAACTGAGTTGAAAAAATACAGTGCTAACATAACTCTGTGTTTATGTATCAGCACCACACATTTTGGAAGGCAGTTCAGCTTGACAAACAAAAGTTGTAGCTACCACTTGCCCACCCACATGTTAATTTGTCACTGTAGATTAACTGTCACACGTGCTGTCCCTACAGGAGCGTGCATGATGATGTGGACAGCAAATTTAGGGCAAGTATGAGCATAGTCTTGCCAGTCAGGTTGTAAAATGCAGTGCCTTTTGTCATTTGCGTTAAGGATACTCACAGATAATAGCCATCATTGAGTTGAAGTTTCCAATATTGAAACATTCTCTTGCCACATCAATGAAAAATTCCACCATTCTTGTACGCTGCTTTTTCTTTACAACCTGAAAAAAAACAAAGATCTGGTAAGAGGGAAGGGATGGCCTGAATTTTGGATGGGATGTTCAGTCAAAGGCATTGTAACAGGTTGATTGAATAAGCATTTCAAGAATTTATCCAGCTAAACCTTATGATGATATAGACCTGAAGGTATTTTGTTAAGATTAATTTTTAATAAAATAGCAGAAATATTTGGGGCTACTATCACTTATTTGTCTAGTTGTGGAGGAGTGTAATTTTATGTTTATACATAAAGTTCAATGTCTTAGGGAATCTTGTATAAACAAGATGGACATTTTCAGCAATTTCCTGCTACTGGAAAAGGGAGATAACATGAAGCTGCTATCAGAAAGAGTATGTGCAAAAAAATTTAAACCTCTGAAGAAGGAGGGAGAGCAGTGGACAGACTTAAGACCAAGGGCATGTAACCTGAATGTGAGAGAGAACAATTGCCATGTCCTGATTTTCTCATTTTGCTGTGTACACTCTTAAATGATCTCTTGAGAGCAGGTAGTTATGATGACCAAATATACAAATTCCCACTCATGCAAACATGCAAAGGATCTAGCAAGTGATGCTGAACATCTGCTTTGCAGATTCTTTTATAAATGGCAAAGCAAAATTAATATATGGCACTGTCTCTAGACTGTTTCCAAAAGCCATCAATCTTTCTCTCTCTTTTTTTTTTTTTTTAAGCTAGTATTATTGCCTAGATTACATTCATTCATCAAAATCTTCCCCATATTTAGATCTAGAAGTCTGGTCTGGCTTATACAAAAATGCCTCCTGAGTGGTGACTGCAGACTACTTCACCAGGGAATTTTTTTTAAAAAAAAACCTCTCTTGCCTAAATACTTCCGTTTGTGTCATATCAAAAGAAAACGGTTCAGTAGTCAGTGGCTTGGCTTAGCCCTTGGTCTGCTAAAACCTTTTGTTTGACTAGTTTACTAAATGTATTAGCCATACCAGCCAGCTCTGGAAGATGTCTTGGTGTGTTTTTGTAATAAGTTTCTGTGAGAGCAGGAAACCTTAAGAAATTAAGATCAATATATCAGACTTCATGAAACTCGCAGTAGGCATCTGGTTTTCCACAGAAGGGCTACTGACCAAGCAGGAATAGAGAGAAAAATTCCCATTTGCTAGAATTGGTGCATATTAATAGGTATCTAAAAAGACAAAGAATACACATGAGAAATAAAAAAAGGGGCTTCTGGGACAGTATGCCTTCAATTTCTTTGCTTATTATATGATAGAAGTTACTTTAACCTCTAATAAGGCCGTTCTCCCTCTTATTTTTTTTTTTAACCTCTCCAGTAGTTCACTTTCTTTCCAGAGTTCTGAGGAAAGCTTATTCCTGACTATTCTGCAACAAAAATGAATATATGACAGTGCTAATGACATCTAAATGCAGTGGAAGGACAGCTGTTTATTGGTAAATCTGCATTTAAAGCTACCTTTGAGAATTTATGGATGTATTTAAAGGGAAAAAAAAAAAAAAATCCAGAAGAGCTCCTAACTCAAACTCCACACAAGTTTCACTTCACTGCATTTCACTACTATGGAAGCTACATGAAGCTAGAGAATATATGCAAAGCCAAACATAGCCATGAACTCTTAATCATATAAGCATGAAAATAATTTAATGCTTGAGTAATGCCATTATCTTTAATTGCACTGCTTAAGTTTAAATCTCTATTGGACCACTGCCTGCCTTTTGTCCTTAAGGCCAGGATCACTTTGCTATCTTGTTTTCTATGAATACCTACCCGACAAATCTCTGTAGCCACCAGCATGCTGAGACAATTGAACCAATTGTCATAGGCCTCCAAATTATAGGTTTTGGTCACATCACCTCGGCACTGTAAGAGACCAGGCCACATGTTAGTCCTATCCTGTATCAAGATAAAGTCAACATACCAAAGGATAAATTTCCTTTTCATGTCTTGATAACATCTTGTTGGATATTTTTTAAGGCATGAGCTTAAAGAAGGTTAGAAAATGTCAGCCTTCATTGCACAGGGTATACTTGAATTATGGAGGTTCTTTACCCTGGTTATTTGTTTCTTTTTCCCTCTGTACCCCTTTTTTTACCTTGTGATTATCCAGGGAGTCCATGTGGCTGACAATCTGCATCAGATCCTCTGGGTAAATGTTGCTCACCCTTTCCTGTGTTTGGAGAGATGAGAGATTGTCACTGTACAGACAAACAGGGAGTTCAGTGAAAAACTCCTCATTAAAGCTGAAGTTAGGAGAACATTATGGTAACTTTCATCTTCCTACAGTGTAGATATGTGAGGTGTTTTTATCGGTGTACCTAACTGGGCTGGTTCATTACTTGGTATTTTTTGATTAAAACATTGGAGGCTTTCAGTGAAGCCGTAGCAAAATTCATATTGATGAGTATATTAATATTTAGTAAATTGAAAATGAAATAATTTACACACATTAGTGTCTCACCAGTTCAATATAGGTCAGCTGCTGTGCCAAGATCAGAGGGTCACAGCACACGCTCAGGATGTCCTTTTGAGTTGACTGTGGCTTGGTTTTGAGGATGGTGCCTTTGTCGGTAACAGGTTGCCGGAATTTCTCTCTGATTTCCTGGTACTGGCTCCGTGCGGAGAGGGCCATCAGGAGATTCTGTGTCATCTGGCTAATGATCTTTTTCACTGTTCCATTTTCCTAAGCAAAAGACAGAAACAATGACTGCTAAAAACCTTTAGCTTTTTGCAGGCACAGATTGTGAAAGAATTTCTGACTGGGAAAAATAAATGCCTATTATCCATTTTCTTTCATCTTATCTGAGCTGATCATCTTGTGACAAATGAACTTGTCCAAACTGGCCACACAACTTCATAACGACATTATGCCTGCCTGCCTTCCCAGCTCTGTTTCACTTGCTTGGCTGGTCTGCTCCTTGTGGCAGTACCCCATTTTAGAGGCATCCATGTAAACAGCTTAGAAGTGCACACAGTGAAAGGTGGTTGAGTTGCTTGCACAAGGCTTCTTGGATCCTCTTTGTACCAAGTGCCAAAAAGCTCCTTCTCATTCTGATCAGACCCACTGATGATCAAGTCTGGCTAGCCCAGGCAGAATCCAGGGAATTCACATTATGCCCAGGACTATACCCCTAAAATACCCTGGCTTGGCTGTGAACAACTACAGCATCTGAAGATTTAGGTAAGAGCACAATATACATCACGTTCTTGCACAACTAAAATGCCTTTCTGTTCATCAGATGCAGGTTTTAAACATGGGATCTATAAAGGTGCATACTGGTAAAGCCATTGAAATATAATCCATCTGCTCAGTGTTCTGACAGCTAAGGCAAACTGAATTCTTTCTGCCATTGTTTGTTTGTGTCCTATAGATATTTCTCTGAGATCAATCCTGAAGAGCTAAATTGACATCTTTCCTACTCTTCCATCCCTCCTGTTACTGCTTTAAATGACACAGGTTCTCCAACCCTGTTCTTCCTGCTGCTGGAAAAACTAATTCTACCAAAGACAGTCCTCCTCTTTCCTACACAATTGTTCACTTGCTCTCATGCAAAGTATTTCTCTTGAAGTTAGCCTCAAGGTTAACCATTAGTTTAGAACCTGCTGTGTTGGGTTTTGCCAGTCATCTAGATGCGCTACGAAGAACTGCAATGAATCTGTGATCATTCAAAGAAGCCACTAATGTGCAGTGATGACTGAAATTATGTAGCAGATGTGAGAGACGATGACTACCAAATACTTGTATATTGCATGCTATAATTAAGCAATAATAGTGTTAGAATGTTGCTTTACAAGGCAATAAGCTGACTCCCAAGTGAAATCAAATGAGAAGCTGAAGGCCATGTAGCTCATCTCGAGGCAACTAGATTACCGCTGAACAGCAGCTGGCTGGAGCCGTTTCTGATATTGTGCTACAAGTGTTCAGAAATGCCAAGGGAGCATGATGGGGGGACTAAAATAAAGCACTAATTCTGCGCTCTCGTATGCTGAGCTTTCTATTGTAAATCATTTGACTTCAGCTGCTATGCCCGACTTACCCATGTATCTGAGAGGAAGCAGAGTTTCTAGGTACAGATCATAGAAAATCAAACTTGAAGGCAGGTGAGAGTATCATAGGTACTATGTGAAAGTGAACAAAGAAACTGTAGTGACATGAAAAACTATGGCTTACTTAAGCTATTGTGAATTTATTAATCACTAGGACAAGTACCTGACCGCTTTTTGTGAGCTGTCAGTTGACTTTCTATCCTGTGTATGGAGAATAGTGTCCTAAGGGGATTTGGAAAAGCTTGAAAATACAAAATAAAGCCCCAAACCATTACCATAATCCCTTGCTGAAGCACAGTATAGGTAATTTCTTGTGGTAACAAATACTGAGAGCAAAAGCTGCTTTTTGTTAGTGTCAAACTATGTTTCTTAGGGGTCCTATGTGGCATAGCTCTTCACTGATCAAACTTGACTTGTAGCCTTGTTAAGGGGATAAATATGGTGATGCTGTAATTAATGGATGTCACCAGATGCCTCGGACATCAGACCACTGAGCCACTCAATGAAGACATGTTTTTCTCAAATGACAATTTATTCATACATAACAGAGTAGGAGGGAAGGGGAAGGGAAAGAAAGGCCACAACTTCTTTCTAGTTCAAAGTAACAGACAAATTAAATACTAAGATACAAATGCTACATAAAATCTCTGCCAAGTCCCCTTTCACAGTAGTATCTCTGCCAACATACACCTCTTCGCCCTTGTCTACAAAGGGACTAGAAGGCATGTTATAATTGTATTTCCTTTTCCCCTCCCACTAAGGCACTGACTTTTTCGTAGTAGCATCCAGGTAAACAGCTTTGCTGATGCAACAAAACTGACGTGCTTCCTTTTGACAACTTGGTAACACCTAATCGTATTGTGTCTTATCACTGATTCATGCAGTGCTGTCAAACCTGTTGTTCCTCATTTTCTCTCTACTTGAATCAACAAAAACACATAATACAATTGTCTTCCCATTTCCTGCTAATTGTTCTCAAAAATATCTTGAAGTTGTGGGTTTAAAAAACAAGGAGAAGCTTCTACTTCTACATAAGTAAGCCTTTATGTTCTTACAAATGCTTTACAATTAATTCCCTTGCAGTTCTTGATTCTATCCTTCCTTCGGTCTATCGGTAGTTAGTGTCTTTCCTGATGAGAAAAAAATGTAGGCTTTGTGAGTGTTGGGGGAGGGGGGGAACCCAAACCAATAACCAACAAAAAACCAAGCAGAAAACTAACAGCCCTTGTTTTATTTGAATTTGCTTTATCTGATTGCTTTAGAAAAGTATTTTGTGAGGTCTGGTTTCCTTCATAGGCCAGAAACTCAGAGCTGTTAAAACTGGTGACCAACTAGCTAGCAGAGCTCAAATATAACTTCCTTTGTGGAAATACTGTGCATGTCAGCTGAAACATAGCAACAAAATAGTTGCTGATTATTGTTAGGAGCTAGCAATGAACTATTAAATAATAAGCATCTTCACCTTGAGCAACAGTACATTTCATACAACTAAATGTCTTGCGGGACTTGGATGTATAGAATAGTAACAAAGTATAAAGGATGGTACATAAGTAATTACAAAAGTTAACTATATTGCACTATTATAGTCGGTGTTCTTTCCTTTCTTCTGCACCACATCCGTTTTTCGTATCATTGTGACTCTCTTCTCTTCCTCTTATGTTTGGTAATTATACATAGACAGTTTCTGCTAATGGACTATTAAGTTCATTGCTCAACCCGTGTCCTGCAGTTACACTGACAGCTTAGCAACTGCTGCTGTAGTCCATTTAGAAAATACTGCAGGCAGGAGCATGGGTTTGTATATAATATGATAAACTATATATAAAGGTTGACAAATATTGCTTTACCACTTAATGGTTTTTCTCCCCCCCACCACCCCTACCTCATCACATTGTGTGATCCTGTGAGCAATCTCCTTCAACTCTTTCATGGATTTTTCATCTTGGAAATCATAGGGGAAAGTTTCAGTCCATTCCTTCAGGAGCTGAATGATTTTGGCAGCGAAGGATTTTAGCTTTGCCTAAAAAGAAACAATTAGTTGATTACTGACCATAGACCTTTCTGACTGCAGAGTAAATTAGCCAATGAAGGTTCACATAAACCTAGAGACACTCTTGAAAATACTTTGCATTAGTAGTAGGTGAAGGGTATAAAAAAAGAACACATTTAACTGTGAGCCAGATTCCCAAATAGTATGATTTAGCCTCCTTTCATGATAGCTTGGTAGTGTCTCTTGCCAAACACTTTGAAGATATTTTCAAGGTTAGTTGTATAAAGCCAGGAAGATGACAGAATAGTTTAAGTGACTTATTTGATTGACTTCAATGGGACTTAAGCTGATTTATGCCATCTGAAGCAGCAGTACCTTAGCATTTGGATTCAAATGCATACAAACTGCAGCACTCTACCACGCGTCTTTCATGAGAAACATTCACAAAGACATTTTTGTTCTGTAGAATTTATCAGAGCCTCCAGATTGAGCTATATATTAAAATAAATGAAGGACAGGAAAGATGTGTATATTCTCTCTCTAACGTCTAAATCAAAATGGACTTTGAAAATAAAAAGTATTGGCTCTTACTCAAAAAGCTATCAACCACAGAAAGGGGAGGGAAAGCTGTATTCTAAGTTGTTACCCGTGAATCTTCTAAGGCTTTTCATCAGTTAGACCTGAACTGGGTGCCAGTTTAGTCCGCTATCATAGCAACAGAGAGCAGGATCAGTAAATTCAAGGGAGCACTCTTGCAAAATTGGGAGTGTCGGTGCTAAGAACTCTTTTAATGAACAAGAAGAATCAAAACATAATCAGGTTATATTTATCCTCCTGCCCAACTTGTGATGCACTGAGGAAAAAGGAAGTTTTAATTTGTGTTTACCTCCCCATTTGCATAAGCTACAGAAGTCCCACTACGCAGCAGTTCCTTCTCCCCACGCACAGTGCGCTTTCCTCATTGCACTTTCCATCAGCCTCCCAGGGGTTACAGAAGGTGACTTAGCATGTGAGTGTCACTACAGCAAATTGGTGTATTTTCTTTAAGACACATAGAGAACGTCTTCCAAGAATTTATAGGAACTCCTGCCAAAGCATCATCTGATCATACTATGTCCCAGTTTATTTAATCAAAGCCATGCACCCTTGAATCTTCAATCTGAAAATGAACCAGTGCTCCTTGAAAGTCTGAAGGGAATTTTCTTGCTTTTTTTTCAGAGCTGCAAACTGCACTCTGTTTTTATTGATAGCATTTAATTGATCCTGCCTAGTGAGAGAAGGACCGAATAGTTGGACAGTGAGGGCAAGAACAAAAACATCAACATACTCTTCACCAGCAGTAGGCAATGCCACTCCTGTGGAGCCTGGCTTCAAGGTATTTCTGAACAGTGTGGGATAGAGTTCCAGATGATAGTTGTCTGTCCTCCAAACTCCCATTGTCATCTCCCTTGGGGAAAAGACAATTTATACTTCTTTGACAGGAAATGTATGGAGTCTGACATTATTAAAAGAATAATCTGTAGGTGGTGATAAAGAATTGATTAGCCAGCCAGCAGGCTTCTATTCGATGAAAGTTAACAGGTATGTGCCTACTCTTTGTTTACCAAAAGCTGCTACAGAACTGTTTTTTGGTATTAATTAACCTGACTATCCTTTCTTTTTAACTTTTGAAACTGAAAAAGGATGGATGGGGGCACGAAGGTTCCAAAACCCTCCTTAAGCCATGGCAAACATCTCCATATGAGCACTGACTTCCCATTTCATGTATCTACTCATGAGGTGCTAGGGTTTGCTTCCTTCATGATGGAAAGCTAGGAGTCTGTTGCAAGACAAACTGCAAACCATATTATTCTTCATGTAATTACTCTTCAGGTGTAAAAAAGCTTAATGTTTTATCAGATGCATTTAATACTCATGAAAATAAGGTATGCTTTCTGAGAGCAACACTAAAAAAAAATCAATATAGCAAAACATGAGATTCCCATTTCATGTGTGCTCTGATGAAACCCAAAGCAGTGTGACAGCCTTGATGCACATAATTTGTGATAACCTAGATAGAAATCACACAGATATGTGGGTGGCAGCACGCATTTTCCTTTTTTGTCATGGTTGCAATAAACCTACAAACCTACTTTTTCTGTAGTGCTACTCCAGATGTGAGCCTCCTCTTATGAGCCCTGACACAGATTTCTCTGAAGTCTATGGGAACGCTTCTCCCATAAATATTTCTTTGAGAAGAAAAATACTTCTATCAATTTAAGTACTGTGAGTCAGCCATGGTCTGCATGAGACAAGACAGACAGGACTGAGAAACAATTACCAATTAGAAAGGAGGGCAACAGCAGTACTGTGCTTGTAGAAAAAGAAGGTTTAATGACAATGACCCAGTTGTGAGTATTGTTTTGATTTTGTTGTTTTAATTTTTTTGTTTTAATAAGGAGAACTTACTGAGGGAAGTCATAATTTTTGAAGGGACTTACGTATTCCAAGACAGGCAAGATAAGCTTAACAGAAACTAACTTTCTCTTTATTTCTTCTTTAACTGTTGATTTACAAAATACCCTCAAGCTGCAGACATAACGCACCACAGTTTTAACAACAGGTTTTTCTGCTGAATAATACTATACAAGTGTTTTTATTTAGTATGTGTATGTATTTTGTATAGTATGTGTATGAACAAGGTGTGACAACTTTGTTCAGGTCTTTCCAATCTCTAATGGGCTTACAGAGGGTTAAACTTTATCCTTTATGGTCAAGCTTAACTACTGATTTGTATATTATAATTGGTGTCTTAAACTGTGAACCCCTTCCTTTTTATAAGTGGTCGAAAGGACTCTAAGCGGGCTTCACAACATCCCAGAGTGTTTTTCTTTTTAATCCATTTTTCTCTGGGTTGTTTTCTATAGGACTCTTTGGCTAGTCAGTAACGTCAAAAACAAAGGAATGATAAGTATTGTGGTATGTAACCTCAAAAACTGGCTCCTTGCCACTTTTTCAGCTCACACGCTATCCAGGCAACAAGTCAGCTGGCTTCTCGTCTTAAGAGATTTGCATAAGCAAACTCTATCAGAAATGACCAGAGCTGCTTTAACTACTTTTGCCAGCTATTTCCTGCTATGGAGCCACTTAATTAGAAGGTGCTGGTACCTAATGATACCTTAACGGGTTATGACTGTGAATATGTAGAGTGTCTTGAGTCGAGAATTTCTATGCTGCATGTGAAATGAGCTTTTATTTGTTGCCAGATAGAAAAACAAATGTTTGCAAATGCAAGTGGCCAGACTATGCTATACAACATACAGGTGCTTGCAGTAGAGTAGTCATTTGAGAGGGTTGTCAGAAGTTTATGTAGTGTTTTCAAAGAATTTTGTGTTTAGTGGACAGGAAAAAATTACAGTTTATATTAAGGGGCTAGGAAGGGATCAAGGGCATAGTAGGAAAAGCAACCAGCAAAGCATGTAAATTAAAGCAGCCTCCTAAAACACTCATGTTTTATTGTCACCCTGCTGTTTGTTGGTTTTCCTGTAGGCCCATTTCCAAATTTTCAGCAGAAGATGTAAAAGTGTGGGTGTTTGGAATATAAGCTGCTCTATTTTACATCCTGTTGTTAGGATGTAATGCTATTTCATTTCAATGTGGAAGCCATGATTTTTTTAACACATCTGCTGAAAAGCCGGAATAATACTACTTTACAACTAATATCTAATCTTTAAACAGCCAAGTGATTTAGTCCCCAGATACTGTTTTAATTTTAAAATCTAAGTGTATTGTTATTCACAGACGTTTCATCCTGTATCCCATTATTTTTAAATCTAAGTACTTCACATATGTATTCTGACACTACCTACTGACAGCAGTCTTCCCCTTCATATGTCTACAGATGAGCTTTACTCATTCCATGCTTCAGACAGTCCCAGCATCTCTTACAAGTTCCTACCTCTGTTGTTTAGTTACATATTGCTGAAGAACCACTACAATTTACAGAGCATCAGTTTGAGGTGGCTTAGTTATGAACTAGTTTGGCAGTGGCGAGGGGAATGGTTATCACCTCTGTGTACAAAGCTGGATGCAGCGGTTCTTGCACCTTTTTTTCCCCCAACTCCTGGAACTCCCCAGTGCCTACATGACGAGTTACACAGCTATTTGGCGAGTAGATCGGGGACTGACCTGGATGAATATCACTTTGCACAAAGTGGTTAGTTTTTCCTGTGGAGTAATTTTGTGATGTAATATGAGACTGCGCCCCAGGAATAGCAAGGGAGAAAGAAGCCCTTAGGTCAGTATTGCTGTCAAAAACTCTGTATTGCCAAACCACAGGGTTACCTTTTGTGCTCCCCAGTCAGAGTTCTGATACACTAAGGAGAAAACAAAATGGGACTATCAACATGCTGAAGATCAGGAATGTGAGCATGTAATTTGTCACCATAGAAGAATGGATTCCAAAACATGCCCAGGATTTGAACAATTTAGGTCTTTAAATACTTGCTGATTTCATCCTTGTTTCTGCTGCTCTTGTTTGCATCCCAGCTTCAGCTATTTTGCTACTTCAATTTCAGTCAAAAGCCATTCAATACACACTTTCCATAATGATAAGACTTAGATGGATTTAAGTGCGTATCATAAACTGACCCAGTTTGGTTTAATCAGTTGTAGTAAAACTGCGTAATCACATGCATTCAGCACAGGCTACCGTTTTAAGTCACTTAATTTTTGTGAGAAGTAACTTTGTGATTTACTGTTACAACAACTTAAAACACCCCACCAATAACCTACAGCAGAGCACTCAACTCTAATAGGATAGTGAGGGTGACTGGAGAAAGGGGAACCAGATTCAAGAAAGACCCAACTTGGTGAAAGCCCAAAAATGCAAAGTGACTTGCTGGGCAGGTTTCATGGCAGATACACATTGCTCCAGTGCACAGCACCGACCTGTAGCTCATAAGCAAAGTTGTATTTCCAGCCACTGTATCCGACTGGTAAGGTAGTACATAACCTATGTTTGTGGCTAGCAAAGAAGCAACAGTACTTCAAGCAAACAGACCCAAACAAAAGTGCATCCAGTAACACATGCCAATTACAATTTCAATTTATTCTTTATCAATCTATTTAGCCTTACAAAGAGAAGGAGAGAGTGGGAAATAAACGACAGTAGCACAGCTAACTGAAGGATGAAATGGTTCATTTACCTTTTCTGCCTCAGTCCCCGTTTCTAGCTGCTGCTTCTGTTTAATGCAGATCTGCCCCACTTTAGCCAGGAGCTCATGTGGGTGAATGAAGACTCGTGAGCTCAATAGGAAAGTGAAGATGTAAGTCCTCTGTGGAAGCAGAGAGGAAAAAAAAAAGTTGAATAAGTTTAGCAAAAATAATCTGTCTTCCTTGGAAAAACTATTCCATAAACTTAATATGCCTAACTAGTCATTGCTTACCAAAAAGACAAATTAAATATGTCCAGTGCAGGGTGTTACGCCTCTTAAACACCACTATTTCTGGTGCTTTGTTTCTTTAAGAGTGATTGTTTTTCATTGAGCTGCAGAAAACTGCTTCATATGTATTCCAAGCCACAGCTGTAATTTCTTCATGTATGAGTTTGGTTTTTTTGTTCCTTTTTTCCCACAATCATTGATACCAGCTTTAGCTTAGACTGTGGCCATATGACAATAATTTAGTTCTAAGCTTGACTTATTTTGGGGCCTGTTTCAGAGTTTTTTGAGTATGAACACTGCTAATAAAAGCCAACAGTTATTATTTCTCAGTAGAAGTAGCCTCTTGATTTGTATTTTAAAAGCTGTAATGCATTGTATTCTGAATCATACTCTGGACAGTTTAGTTGAAGGGAGAATGCCTTCATGCCCTAGTCTTGCTTCAGTGTTTGAAACGGCTTCTGTATTTGAATGTAATTGCCTGAGTAATGACAGTAGCATCTCATAAGCACTTCTGTTTTTCTGTTAGGCTTTTTGACAAAATTTGGGGTTAGTAAACTGTAGGGGATCTCCTTGACAATGGATTTCAATTGACCTTTGTTATGTTTGCAGTGCGTACTGTAACTTTGCACCATGTTTTTAGAAATGTGATTTGGCAGGCCACAGCCACGTGTGCATATAAAACAGTCAATGTGTGCATATACCCCCTTGGACTGGACAAGTAAATTGAAGTGTCTAAAAATTTAGGACCAGTTGTCTAAAATATGGCATCTCTACTATTAGCTACAGAATTCTGCTGCTTGCAGTCTCTAAAACACACTTGTAGTTAAACAATAATGGTATCTTTAGGACTCCAGAAAGGTTATGGCGTTTATCTCTAATCACAATAAAATGTGTTATTAATGAAAAAAGTTTCCACTTCTTTAGTACTCAGTGTGCCCTATAATATAAATTTAGCACTAAAACCCTCCAAATATCAGAGAGGGGGAAAAAGGAAATTTTTTTTGACAAAAGAAATAAAATTAACTAAAAGTCACAGTGTTCTGGGAGTCAGTGAACAGTATAATAGGTTAAGCACATATCTATTAAACATCCAACTTGTGGAGGAAGCTAATGAAAGAATAGAGTGGAGTGTGATACAGCAGAGGTGTTTAAAATGCTCATTCTGATTTGAGGATCTTATTAGCACTGGGGTTCATGTATTAAATTAGGAATAACAGTAATTCTGTACAGTCAAAACTGGAGTTAATCTGTAGTCTTTGCCTTGTCTATTGTTTATGAATAGAAGAAGAGAGGAGAAGGGTTAACTGGATGGACAGTTTGGGTCAGGTTCTTGAGTAGTACTTCCACTGATGTCTACAGAAGATGGACAGCTGGGGCCACCTAACAGTTGGGCTCTCGGTGACTTCAAGTAGGTGGCCAGGGCAGTGACAGAACACTGACAGTGTGGTCTCCCTTCTCAATGGCATGGTTGCAAACATCCCACACAAGTGTACATTGGGAAAAATTAAGAAATTTGGTTTCTGTTTGGTGTTTTGTTTGTCTTTCTCCAGAATTTCAGAGTTTATTTTTACAATGACAAAAAATTGAAGTTCATTAATTTTAAAAAGAAATTCAATGTAGCTCTGACGCCTGTGTCTGGAAACAGTTGATGACATTGTGTAAGCTTTGGAGAAGCTTTATAAAACTCTATAGTAGTGTATGCAGCGTGTTATGGGCACTAAAATTAGGCTGATGAGCTAACCCCATTCACAAGAGGGGACTTGGTTGCATTATGGGACAATGTATCAGACTTTTATTCTTATGCATGTGAGAACAACCCCTAAACTGATATGCTCCCCATTCAGAATGACAGCAAGAGAAAGAACAGTGTTGGGTTGTGAGATGATTTTTTTTATATTTTTTTTTTGGCAGTGGGTGGGTTTTTTCTTGTTTGTATTTTAAACTGTCTGGTTATCCTCTGTTATTTTTTGTAGCCAACTTCTGTGTTCTTTTCTATCAGCGTTGTCCCTGAACTTAAAACTGTGAGTCTGGACTATCTGGGAAAGGAATTTAGCTGTTGGGTGTGTCAGCTGTCATTGAGTTGTGTGAAAACTTTTCTTCTGGAAACATGAAGCAGCCCTCACTTTTACGGTATTTTGCATTTGAGAGAGATGGGGAATAAAAAAAATCATCATGGACTTTGATACTTTCATCCCTTCCCCACATTCTTGTTTTGGGAGTTTAGAAGCTTGTCTGAAAGATGCCTGTATGTGTAAGTAGCAGGGAACCACAACTTCAGCCACGTTGCCCTGCCAGTGACCTTTGCTCTGGTAAGCTGGAACACGTTCTTTTAAGGAAAGATATAATTTTGCTTCTCGTACTAATTCTAGCATTGGTCTCCTTGGTGGAAGTTTGTATGATGTGGGACAGTGTTTATCCAGAGCAACTCTGAAAAAAGGCCACTCAGTATCATTTCCCTATTGTTATACAGCAAGAAAAGTGTGACCCAGATGACCTGTGCTTTTATTTGGTTTCTTTGATAATGTTTTATATGATATTCAAAAAAGGGCCAAACTGGCAAGATGCAGGAAGACACATGGCCATAGAAGTGTGTACTTTCCATTTTAGGCTTGCTGATGTCTCTCTGTAATCAGTAATATCTGTACTGGACCCATGCAATGCTTTTCCAGACAACACTGGACTACTAGGTTTTAGAAACAAATTATTATTACTTCTGGAACCCATCTGCTGTATTTTTATTCAATTTAAGTTGCTTAACTGGAACTAGGTTCACTACTTTGGAAAACAAAATTGTTCCATTTTGGCCAATCAAGACATGCTGGTTTACAATATATTGGTATCTAATTGGGGCGTGGGGAGGTGTTGATGCATAGACAAGGAGTAACTGCAATTAAGAACTAAATTAAAAACTATAGGTCTGACAGCAGTGTTGACACCCATCTCCTTGCCTCTCTGCTAACAGCCACTCCCTATCCAATACAGAAAATTCAGGCTGAACTGAGCCATACATTTCAGCTTAGCGGTAGCTCTCAGGCATTAGGAACACAGTTGTTTTGGATAGGAAATATTTCATACTAATGACATATGCCTTATCTAGATCAAGGATTTCTGTGATTTGTTGCACCTGTACTGCTATATATACACAGGCTAAATGTTGTAACAGTGTAAAAACCTATACTCTCATAGGCAGCTCCCTAATCGTGAAGATGATAGTTTGAAGAAGGAAATTTAGCTATGAGGTTAGCTGATTTGACAAAGAATGATTAGAAAATTCTTCCATAAACTGAGATTGAATGTTAAACTCCATTTATCCTAAAAAAGTGACAGGTATTTGGGAGGAGACGCAAAAAAAAAAATCCTTTCTGTGCCTGGAACAACGTAAGCTGACACAAAAAGGGGCTTGTGCTTTACAAGAGAATAAGAAGCCAGATTCCTTTAGTGCCTAAAGTTGTTGCTAAGAGATGAGCTGAATTATATTTTAAAAAAAAAAAAAAAAGAGAGAGAGAGTGCACAAGACTAAAGAAGGAATTGTTACTCTCTGACCCAAGAATGCACTGATGTCTTCTCGAGGAGGGGGGGAAAAAAAAATATTTTCTTTATGCACTCACTGCTCATTCTGGAACTTCTTGTTTGTGAAATATTTTCTTGAAACATTTTCTTGCTTGGGCACAAGGGTTGCAGACTGGTACATTCCATTCCTAACCTTCCGAACTCCTCTGTCTCATGAGTATACATTTTTCTATGTGCTGAACCAGTCCCTGTACACAAACAAGCCTCAAAAGAGCAGTACACAAATGTAGGCCCTTATCTTTCCTGTCCTCCCTTGCCTGTCTCCTGTGCTGCCAACATGGCAAATACATTTGTTTTGCCTCTGTAACCAGCACAGAAAGATACTCTGTGCTGTCCTTTCCCCCCCCCCCCCTTTTTTTTTTTTTTTTTTTTCCTGTCTGGAAGGTTACTGTGATCTTTAGCTTAATGTCCACGGAGGCGGGAATGCCTTCTAACCTTTGTGCTCACATGTACTAATCCAAAACTTTCGATGAGTACTGCAACTTCCAGCTATGTCACTCTGAAACTAAGGTAATCTCTGCTAATGTTACCAATAACTTCTCTTGGTACACATTAATTGGTGATGCCTTGCTGCCTCTTTTTGCATGCATAGCCAGAGACATGAGAGGTGTTTATACCTTCTTGAACATACAGTATTGGCTACTCTTCTGACAGGATATCAGCATAAATGGCTATCATTCTAACCCTCTGTGGCAACTTCCCTAAAAATAGAAATGAGCATGAAATTAAGTATAAACATGCAACTGAACTGAAACAGAAAACTTGGATTTGAAGATGACCCAAATACAGCTCCGTCTTTGTGTTGTTCCGAGCTTATTTATCTACTCATAATTAATCCTTTCAGCTAAGTTGGGTGATATGATTTAACTAAAAGAATGTGTCCTGCTGTAGAGGAAATGAGTTTGGTTTAATGCTGTCTTCCATCTCTCTTTC
>NW_009604767.1:38172-42277 GCF_000690535.1 Cariama cristata
TGCTGTCTCTCTCTTGGCGGTCAGCTTGCTGTCTATTTAAACTGCAGCCTCCCAGGGTGGGGTCCGTGACTGCTGTTTGCAGTGCTCCCTTGCATAGGGTATGCGACAGCACCATGGAAACTAGCACCATTCCAAAATAAGTTGTAGACCCCTTAAGTAATGCTCACTTTACGGAACCATTTTCAGAGTAGCTGTGTTATAAATAGATCTTATGTTACAAGCTACAATAAAGGATGTGCATTAGCAGCTACTTAAACTTAGCTATAGTCCAGAAATCCAAGTAGCAAGTAACCTATATTCTAGTATCGCACAAAAGATGGGGAACTGACTCCTTGGAAGGCTTAACTACAGCAGCCTAAAGCTATTCCACTGGTATACCATACCAGCTCTACTCGCCGCTTTCTTCTGCGTATCTGTTCTACAATACATATTTGGGGGCAAGGAGCAGAGATTTAATGTCTAACAATGGTTATACCTCTGTGTCTTATAAAGGCCTTGGTACTAAGTCAGCACCTGTCAAAGGCAGTACAACTGTATGTTAGCCATATACAAATGCGAGGTTTAGGATTATGTTTGAACTGGAATACTAAAACATTCTGGGTTTGCTTTTTTTAATCTTCTGCTGATGATTGCTGGCAATTCTGCTGCTTATACCCACTAAACTCTCATATGGGGAGTCTCTTTTTTTGTGCATGGTGATTGCGAAGGTGAGTGGTGTATATGTGGGAGCTTGGAGGGACTTTATCGTGACAGATGCAAGACCATAGTAAAAAGTTCTACACTAATTAGACTGAGAAACATACAACAAGATATAGCCTGGCTTGCTACTGCAAGTGTTAAGTTCGACATACAAGTTAATAGCGATTGCAATTTCCTACCTGTCATTGTTAGTCTTTACAAAGAGCTGGAATGTTTCTGCCATAGCTGCCACTTTTTCAGAGCTCAAATGGAATATATGCTATATAATCTCTCTGATCTTTGGCAACTTGTTTAAATAACACCTTTCATTAATGGATACAAGGGGTGATTTTAAGTGATAAAGCAATCTCTTAATAATATCCCAGGTTCAGAATCTTATTGCATGCCCTGGAGTTATAAGTAGTATTTACATCAGGGAAACTGCACTGAGGATGCTTAAACAGTTGCAAGATCATTTTCAGGCCTAGGAACATACATTATTACAGTGCTGGCTGATTAAATGTCTTCAGAAAGGGAGCATTTTAATTAAAATCTCTTTTTGATTTTTTTCTGATGGCCTAACTAGGCGATGCACAGAAAATTAAGGAAAAAAAAATACTGGAGTTGATTTCAGGTCTGTTTCCCTAGGTAGGAGCTGGTTAGTAGTTAATCTTGACTGCATTAGAGCTAAAGCAACTTAGAGGGCTTGAAAATTTTGTGGCTAATGCTGCTTTTAATTGGTTCTGAAGGCACCCATTTGGGTTCAACACAGCTTTATCTTTCTAACAAATGTTCTCATTTAAAAACAGAGAGTATCCCCATTGAGCAATATCTTTAGTGAAATGAATATAGCAAGTAAAATAAGTGCATCTTTAGCCTGCATCTTAATCCTGAATTTCTTGAGGAAGCATCAATCCAGATAATGCAAATCCATACTAATGCAGGAAAACCACAGGAAGAAAAAAACCCTTCAGTCGCTACTCACGTCTGGATAATAGTCCATGGTGGGCACCAGGCGCTCTATCAAAGCCTCCAGTGATCCAGAAACAAGGTTCCCATCCTGATAAACAGGGTCTACACACCTCTCTCCCATATCTGGCTGCACTTGCCCACTACAACTGGAACCAAGCATGCTGGAAAATATTGGCGTCTGGGGCATAGTTTCCTGCAGAAGCAGCAAAAAGAAGAGAGAGGGTTAAGCTTTCTTTCAGGATGTCTTACGTGTGGGTTTTACAGAGGCATACATTTAAACACAATTACATATTTGACTGAACACAGCCTGGGCATTCGAGCTAAGTTCTGAATCCAAGCAGCCACACATCTGTAAGCTAGCTTTGGCATTTGAAATGCACTTTATGTCACTAAGGCTGTAGATGTAGAAGCTGTAAGAATTTTCTTCACTGTATTTGATTTCTCCTTTCTCTCCAGTTTTCCCCTGGCTCTTTACATATAAAACTATACGGGGATCAAAATGCAAAATGCTTTCTGAATTTCAAAGATAATGAAGCAGTGCCTTACTGAACAAACAAAAAATACTGTGATTTAATGTCCCTCTTTTTACTCTTTTTTGAAGTCAGATCCTTGGCCAAAATACTTTTCATGACAAATTCTTCACCACTTCTGTAGTGAGATGTAGTCCAGGTCTTGACAGATGTGCATCTTCTCCTGCACATAGATATCACTGGAAACAGTGGGGGACATACTATCTGAACAAAATTGCCTTTTTTTTTGGTACCTGAAACCATGAACTAGGTGGAACTGAATGCTGTGACATATACTGTAATATACAACTCTAATAACAGTCTCTTTGGAGATTTTTGCTTGGGAAACAAACCTGCTGTCGCAACACAAAAACCACTCGAAGGTTTGGGGTTTCCACCTCCTCCCCCTTGGCCACAAGCTGTATCAGTTTACCCTAGTTACCAACTAGGAGTAAACTGTGGGGTTTATTGTTTGTTTGTCTTAAACCGGCTACAGCTTAAATATATGCAGAAGGCTAAACAAAACATCCTGCTACTGTATGTAAAGGTTGAAAATACTATTCAGCATCAGTATCAAAACAGTTCCCCCTGGCTGCTGAAACAGTTAAGACTGTTTAAAAGGCAAAGTGAAAAGAAGGCAGCATTAACTCTTTAGCTGCTGTCTCGCCATCTATGAAACACATGATACTGACACACTCTGAAAAGCACTTGTAGATAAAAGGATTAGGCCATTACCAGTATCTTTAGACTGACAGCTGTTCCTAAGCCCTGTCTTTCTCTTTAGCAATTTTTCAAAAACTAGTTTAAGAACTGAAAACCTTAAATGTTATAAGGGTGTTTTATTTGTTTTATCTTTTTTTTTTAGGTAGCACTTGAAACAATTGCAGAGCAAAACTTTTAATGCAAGGCACATTCTTCCTATCAAACCCTCCAAAGTGATCGTTCATGTTTACAACCTGGGATATGAAACATTTTTCTGTTTTTAAGCTCAGATGAATGCTAGGTGTGTTGGTAATGAAAAAATACCAGTATTAACAATATTCGTTCATCAAGGTGACAGATTTACTTAAATATCAGGCTGATAAGTAGAACTGTTTTGTGGCTTTAACCAGAAGACCTTTATGTATTCGTACGTGATACAGATATAAGGGAAGTGTAATTCCCTGTAAATTAAAATACAGTGGCTGTTTAATAGCAACCAGGGAGATGACTCTGAGGGGTGGAGTTCCGTCTCAGAAGTTCAGGACAGAGTCAAATAAAACAGAAAATGCAGGATCTAATGGCATAACGAAAGAAATGAAAAACTACTATTCTGCATAAACAGGCATTAAGGTTACCCAGTATTTCAGAGTTATCCATTAGGCCTAAGCTTTGCAGTACACAACAATCTGATAAATCACTGGAGCGTATGATGAAGCAACCAGCTTTGCTATGCATACTATGTAACTCGCTAGTAATTTGGTTTTTTTCCCTTTTAAGGTCCATGGCAATAGAGCTGAAAGCTACTTCTCAGGCTGACAGGCTGTGATGGGCATTTCTGACTAATAATATGAAGTTGCACAGGGTTTTAAGGGAAGGTAACCATCAACTAAGCATCCACTGAAAAGATGCTGTAGGAGAAAACGTATTCCGTTTTTGCCATCAAGTGTTTTAAACTCCTTTAAGATGTTCATTGTTGAATCAGTTCTGTTTTTTTCGGGAGCAGCCTGTAACGATCCTCGCCGGGTTACAGAGGCGGGGAGCCGAGCCCAGCTCTCCCCGCGGGGCTGGCTGCTGCCACCAGCACCCTTTTTCCCGCGGTGCCAGCTCCAGCCTCCCCGGAATAGCCAGGGGACCCGATCGGCCGGTCCCCCGGCGCTGAGGGGGAGGCAGCCCCCTCGGGGAGGGCAGTTAATACCCCTGTGAGCAGCCACAGCGCTCTCGGCCCCTGTAACCCACACGTTTCT
>NW_009604768.1:0-360 GCF_000690535.1 Cariama cristata
TACAAGCTCTACTGCGGCGGTGTCCTGGTGGCCCGGCAATGGGTGGTGACGGCGGCCCACTGTACCACGCCAGGGTAAGGATGACACCCACGTTCGGCGTCCTGTCCCCTTACCCCCACGTGGCTTACGCCTCCAGGTGTCCCACCGCACGCCCACGCTCTCCCCGTAGTCCACTTGACGGGCCGCGGCGCGTCTCACGCGTGTCCTGGCTACATCCCACCCGTGTCCCGGCCACGCCGCGCTCCCACACGTGTCCTGTCCACATCCCACGGAAACCACGGCCACCTCACGTTCTCTAGGTCCCGGGCTGCTCACCTCCCGACCGTACCGCGCCCCACAAGCGCCGTGACCGCGCCGTGG
>NW_009604768.1:409-857 GCF_000690535.1 Cariama cristata
CCCACGTGTCCCAACCCCCCCCGTGCTTGCCGTAGGATCACCTCCGTCCACCTGGGCAAACACAACCTCTACACGCGGGAGTGGGGCGAGATGCGGAAGATGGTGCAGAAGTTCGTGGCCCACCCCGACTACAACCCCACCACCAAGGACAACGACATCATGATGATGAAGCTCCTGACCCCCGTCACCCTCACCGACCGCATCCAACCCATCCCCGTGGCCTCCTGCCTCCCGGAGCCCGGCACCACCTGCGTCACCTCCGGATGGGGGGCCACCACCTCACCAGAAGGTACCCGTGGCCTCTTCTGGGTGCCTGAGTCCTCTTCTGGAGGTTTGGGTCCCCTCCTGGAGATGGAGGTTTCCCCCCTTTGGACATCTGGGTCATCTCCTTGGCACTTTGGTCTTCTCATGAGGGTCTAGGTCCTCTCCTGGACACCTGGGTCTTCTC
>NW_009604769.1:0-202 GCF_000690535.1 Cariama cristata
GGGGTGTGGGGATGGAGGGGACGGGGTGGGATGGGAGGACGTGGGGGGAATGGAGGGACCGGTGTTTGTGTGGGAGGACGTTCTGGTATCTAGGGATGGTGTGGGAGTTTGATGGGACGGCGTGGGGACGGAGGGACAGCGTGGGGATGCCGGGGACAGCGTGGGGAGGGAGGGACTGAGTGGGGACGGAGGGACAGCGTGG
>NW_009604769.1:575-1805 GCF_000690535.1 Cariama cristata
GCGTTACCGATTCTGATCACATTTCGGGTGGCCGGAGCAGGAGTGCACAGCCCCCAGGTACTGACCCAGGGGCACGCAGAGCCTCCCCAGCCGTCAGTGCACAGGAGCAGAGCTGGGACCCCCCCAGGCAGGACTCCCCATCACACATCAGCTCTGGGACGGCAGCGGGAGCTCCCTGCATATCCCTGCGGGGCAGGAACCACCCCAAACTGGCCTGTTTCCCTTCTGCGTGCCAGGGAATCTGGCTGTCACCCCCTCGGCAAATCGCCCTGGTATTGCAAAGGGGTCTAGGGAGACCCTCCTGGGGCTCGCCTTCTTCCCAACCCATCTACCCACCCTGGAGCAGCCCCGCACCCCGCTGCAGGGGCAGCTCCTGCTCTGCAATCCCTCCGTTGGCAGGGCTCAGCATGGTCAGTGTACGCACCCCAGGGAGATCCTCCTCTAAGTCCAAATTATCGTTTTGCAGGGAAAACAAGTCTTTTGTAGGGTTTCTACATACAGGAGTTCCTCCCCAAAATGAGGTGGTTTGGGTTTCTCCTGGAATCCAAATGCCTGTTTGTGTTCATTAAGTTGGGTTTTATAAAGTGCATAGACAGCAGCAAGCTACAAAGGAGAGAACACAAGAAGTGGCTGCGGAGGATGCTGAATGGCAGTGTCTGGCGGTGGACACAAGGGCAGAGGTACCTTGGCACAAGCTCCTGCTGAGAGCAAGGGCCGGGCGTTTTAGCATGTTCACCAGCGCCCAGTGAGGACCAGCTGTTTGACTTACATGGACACGTATCGCTTACCTGTTTTATTTCCTCGAGTGCTCCACAGAAGTTGTGCTGAAGACTAGAATACTTCGCGGCCTTTCCACTCCTCTGGGCAGCTGGCTGAAGCAATAGTAGCTCCGCAGCCGTGTTTCAGTAGTTGGGTTTAGCCATCGTTTGAAACACAGCCTTTAAGCAACAAGGTGGGTTGATACTGGAGAGGCGTGGAGCAAACGTCATCTCCTCCCCAAAGCGCCATGAAAGGCGCAGCTCTCAGGCTGCAGCGCTGCAGAAAGAGGCAGGTGTGATTCAGGGTGCAGTGAGCAAGGCAGCACATCTTCCTCAGGAGGTGCAACGCGCATGGCGTGGGGCAGGACCGCCCCCGCCCACAAGCTCTGGTTCAGGCTTGGCCAACAAAACGGCTGGAAGAAGTGGTCCGACTGGGGTCCATCACCCAGTGGAAAAGCAACACACCTCCGTG
>NW_009604770.1:0-737 GCF_000690535.1 Cariama cristata
AGCTCCCGTCCCCCCCGCCCGCAGTATCACCAGCCTCTCCCACACACCCCAGTGCCCCAACCCCTGCGTGCCGTGCCCCTGTGCCTGGCATCCCACCGCCACAATGCCCGCAGGGTCCCCGGGCACCATGTGCCCCTGCAGCCTGGGCACCTGGGTGCACGCCCAGGGTGACACCTACCAGGTGGTGGCCGACGTCAGCCAGTTCAAGCCCCCCGACATCGTGGTGACCACCTCCAACTGCCACGTCACCATCCAGGCTGAGATGGTAAGGCACGCCCGCAGGGGAGCATCCCTCCCCTCCCCGGCCATGGAGCAGTGGGGGTCCTGCCCCATAGCACCCCTTCCTCGGGGGGGGTGGCTAACTGGGAATAGCCCCTGGTGGCACTGGGGTAAGTGGGAACTGTCTCCTAGTGATGGGCCAACAGCTAGCTCCTGCTCCACTGCACCTCTCCTGTACTGGGGTAACTGGGAACTGCCCCTGACAGCACTGGGATAACTGGGAACTGTCCTCACTGAGAATGGGGCGACTGGGAACTCCTACCCCATTGCATTCTCTGCCAGCGTGAGGGTGGGGGCAATTGGGAACAGTCCCTGCTGGCACAGGGGTAACTGGAAATTACCCCACTCCTCCCAAGACTGAGGCAACTGGGAGCTGCTCCCCGCTAGCAACGGGGTAACTGGGAACTGCCTCTGAGTCACTGGGTGACTGCGAGCTGCCCCGTCGAGCTCCCCACCAG
>NW_009604771.1:0-1148 GCF_000690535.1 Cariama cristata
GGGTGTAAAACCCGGCCAGATACGTAAGCGTTACGTGCCTGGTGCTTTCAAACCCCCCCGTTCCCCCTCGCATGAGCGGCTCAGGTGGTTCCCACCCTGCCCGCAGCGGGTCCCACCCAAACCAAGCAAAGGATGAGTATTTTTTCTTTTTCCCTCCCTTCTTTTGGCCCCAAAGAGGTCAACGCTGAGCTGAAAACTTCCATCTGAGAAAACCGTCCTGGCTTATCCAAATTTCACGCTGCAGGAGCGAGCCAGGTCAGTCCCTACCTCGAAACCGGCCGCAGGGAGAGGAGCGGGGGCCCTGGGCCCTGCCCGGAGGAGCCAGGACCTTGCCAGCCTGGTAACAGGCACAACGCACGGCTGAGGGCTGCACCCATCCAGCTGAAAAAGGAGCTTTTCCAGGGGTACTTTCTGCGCTTTGGTAGTTTTTATGGTCTGTTTCATTGCTCATCTGCCTCCGGTCCCTGAGCGAGGGGAGGAGGACAGCAACACCTCTGCAGAATTCAAGGTTGGACAAAGGAGGCTATAAAATTTTTTTTTGCAAATCAGCAGGATGAGAGCACCCTCCAGAACCAACCTACAAAACCATTCCAGGCAGGACACAGACATTAGGTGGTCCTCCCCAAACAGGGATGGGGATTCAGTGGCAAGAGAGGGCCCAGCCATCACTTTGAGATCTCCCCCGTGCCCACGAAGACCCTCACCCCCTCGGCAGAGACCCCTCTGCTTGCTCCACTCACATCCAGACTCAAAACAACAGCTCCGGACCTTTTCCGCACCCAAACACCAGACCAAGTCCCTCCCTCCCTCCCCTTACACCTATTTTGAAGGAACTCTAGGAACAGCTTTATTTTAAATGGATTCCAAGAGAAGGCTGTTAACTACAGTTAACCTTGGGATCTCATCCAGCGCTATCAGCCACAGGCAGCGGGCTGGCCCTGACCACGCTCCAGCTCCCCTGCCTGTCTCGGAGCAAGGAGAGGTGGAGCAGGGCCCTGGGAAGCCTGGAGAGCATCTGCCACCTCCACGGCAGAGCCGATCCCGCCAGCTCCTGCGGGTCCGGATCGATAGCAGGGTTTTGGGTAGCGACAGCCAACACCAAGCACATCAGCCCGACACGCTGGTGTCCCACCATCCCCTATCCGACC
>NW_009604771.1:1173-1415 GCF_000690535.1 Cariama cristata
GATCCGGCAGACAGCCAAAGCCGTGCTGCCGGCCCCAATTCGGGGAGGGCTGCCCGCGTTGTGCACGGGGTTCAAGTAACAGCAGAAGCATCGGCATGCTGCTGGGGGAGATCCTCCCAAGGACAGCAACAGCCGACCGAATACGCGTAATTCAAGTATTGCCCCTAAAGTCTGGCTGCTTCTTCAACAGCTCCGAAAGCCGCAGAGCCACCCCATCCACCCCCCCGGGGAGCCCCGGGGGT
>NW_009604771.1:1435-1806 GCF_000690535.1 Cariama cristata
GTGGCCTTGCGGGACGGCTCTCCCGACCCACTGCGGAGCAGGGTTGTGCGTTTTCACCCCAGGCAAGCCCAGCGTCGGCAGGACGGGCTCTGCGCTGATTCCCAGTGCCCCGTCAGCACCAGTTTTCCCTGGTCTGCTCTCCAGGTTGGCTGCTTTCCCTTCCCAAGCCCAGCCTGCGCCTCTCCATCCCAGAAGGGGGAAGGAAGCAGTGAAAACGCTGTCACTACCATCACACTAGGGAGAGAACCGGCTTTTCCTCAACTTTGGCAAGGGGAGACCACATCTCCCCCGTTTCATGGGTCCCATCACTTATCCACACGCCCCGGCCCATGCCAGCGTACCCTCGCCTCCGGGGTCTCTTTTTGGAGAGA
>NW_009604771.1:1882-7404 GCF_000690535.1 Cariama cristata
GGCTCTCGGGAAGGTTTTTTTTCCCTTTCCAGCATATGGCTAAGTTGGAAGATTCAAATCCTCAGCACACGGACAGCCAAGATGCAGCAGAGCCAGGTGCACGGATATTCGAGTTTCACCTGCACAAACACAGATGTTTTTTCCCCCCCTCCCGACATTCGCCGACGTGCTGTGCGTTTTAGTCGAAGCAGTTGCATTTATTTGCAGGCTCCGCCGATCACTTGGTGTGAGCCGTGGGTCTAGAGCCGAGGGGAGGGAACGCAGCGGGGGCTGCGGAGGGGCGAACGCTGGTCCCCACGCGGAGGGGCCACAAGATCAGCTCCAGCCCCACCGAGGGTCAGGATATGTTGCTCAGCGCGTCTTGGGGCAGCTCCCCTTCCTGATAACCCCTGCCCCGACAACGCAACACAAAGTCAGTAGTGAGTAGTGTCCGATGAGGTATTTCTACAGGTTTTGAAGCTTAATTATTAGTTTCATCTGGAAGCCAAATCCTTTTTAAAAAACATATTTTTTTCTCCAAGACCAAAGCTGAGGCCAGAGGGGATGATGAAGAAAGGGAGGGCAGGATTTGTTAGCACCCTTCACAGCAACGCTTGGCAGAGGCAGACAATCAGAATTTTTCCAGGCTGCTTTAAGATCCACATGAGTCTGTCCAATTCAAGGGCACAAGACTAAAGTCCTAGCAGCTCCTGAGTGACTGCAGCCGGCTCGCAGGGCACCGACCTTGGATCCAGAGACCCCGGCCGCACACAGCATCGCGTTTTCAGACCACGCAGCGGCAGGACGGAGCGTTTCCTCCACTCGGTTTGCGAGCACAGGAACAATTCCTCATTTAAACACAGGAGGAAAGATGCTTCTCCAGACTTCTCAGCATCACTTCAGGCAAACTTTAAACTTCACCATGAAATGCAAACTCTTTGCAGTTGCTGCAGTGGATGAAAGAGCAAATCAGGATTTGAAGGGGTCGGGGGGGGTATTTCAGCCAGTGCCAAGCCCAGAAACACAGCAAGAGCTACCACCTCTCTTGGCTTTACTGTTTCTGAACTGCTGTGGTTCCACGGCCATCCCAGGGAGAGGAGGAAGCAGCGAGCAAGCTCACAGAGATCAGATGCCGTTCCAGGAGAACCCTCAGTTACCGCTTCTTGCTCCGAGTCACCCCAGAGATGCCTCTTAACGCCCCACCAACTCCTGATCAAGCTCCTTCACAGCTCAGCAGAAAGCCACTTCATTCACAGCTCCCGGAGACAGCCCGAGAAAGGCTCAAAGTGCACGTCCGACGGCTCTGCGAGACCGGCATCCCTGTAGCAAGTACCTTTGGTCCGTGGACTGCCGCCAGAGTTACCAGCAACAGCTTTGCCACCTTCCTTGGTTGGTCTCTCCCAACCAAACCGATTCTGTGATTCCTTCCACTTATCACAGGGGTTCAGCGCAATCTTCCAGTGTTTGCTAAGGGGACGATGCCTCCTCAGAGGAGCAGCCCTTGCTCCCCAGTGCAGCAGCAGCCGTTCCCTTTGGCAGAAGGCTCCACGACATCCAAACGGCTCACATGCTTTTCCTTCCTCACGCCCAACTTAAAAGCATACAGGACCACTCTGCAAAATCCAGTTGCAAAGCTCAGCTGCCCAAGACGAGGTTTGGGCCTCTTCTCCTAAATCCTAGAAAGCAGGGGAGCTGCGCAGCTGCCCGCCGTTCGGAGCTCCACGCTCCCCAGGGGTTATTCCAGGTAGCTGGGTGTCATTCTGGCTCAGTCTGCCTCCAGGCAGCCCCCCGGCTGCATCCCCTCTCGGTGGGGACCAAAGAACAGTCTTGCCGTAATGCCTGGAGCAGACGAACTTCCTAGAGAGTCCCCTTTTCTCTCTACCTCTCCCCACCTTGAAGTTTCCAAGGGAGGATAATAAAATTCAGCTGATCATAAGACAGTATTTCTCATGCTGAAAATAAAATCTAAAAAAAAAAAAAAAAAAAGACGACATCAAAAATAAAACTTTCAGAAAGTTGTAAATAGTGCCACGACATTCTTTGTTCTGCAAGGAGTCCGCGAGCTGGGCTCGGCTGTCTCCGAGACCCCTCTCCCTCAGCCAGGAGCTGAGGCTCTTGTTCCCGTTCTGCTGTGCTTCTTAGGAGTCTTGAACCCTCTTCTCTGTACAAAAGAGCCTGAGAGCAGAAGCGGCACCGCAGAAGCGGGTTTCACCATCGCGTGCCTCCTTCCCACCACAGCCTGACTTGGGCTACAGGATGGCAACAATCAAATTCCTAGTGGGGAAGAGAGAGGGGAGAGGGATCAAACAGCCCGCTTGTTCCCGTTCTGCTGTGCTTCTTAGGAGTCTTGAACCCTCTTCTCTGTACAAAAGAGCCTGAGAGCAGAAGCGGCACCGCAGAAGCGGGTTTCACCATCGCGTGCCTCCTTCCCACCACAGCCTGACTTGGGCTACAGGATGGCAACAATCAAATTCCTAGTGGGGAAGAGAGAGGGGAGAGGGATCAAACAGCCCGCTGGATGCGGCAGGATCTGCCCCAGACTGCAGCCGAGAGCGAGCACGGGCTTGCGTGGGCACAAATACGCACGAGAAAGTAGCAGAAGCCTTGTTCCCCCCCCCTCCAAGGAAAGCTGGGCAACGGTAAAAGACCATGGAGGGAATAGCCATGGCTTCTTCGGGAGGCGTTTGTGTTTCCTTCGCAATCAGAGGGAACAGAGCAATCTACGTTTGACCCCACGGGACGGGGCAGGGACCACCGGCACACACGTACCATCAGTGACAGCAACAAGGTGGGTGAGGCAGCCTCGCTACGTGGAGGATTCGGTCTCCTGCTTCTGTTTGGAGATGAGCTGAGCTTCCTTCAGCGACAGATACACCTCCTCCTGCGGGTCGTAGTAGTAAAACTTGCGGATGTATGAGATCAGGGGTCTGGGGAAGGAACAGGCAGAAGCTTTAACCCCGAGTCACGACCATGCCAACCTCTGCAAAGGACAACCAGAATGTCTCCCCCAGCCCACCCAGCAGCGTCACCTCCAGCAGGAGCAGGAGCCTGCTCCCTGGCAGATAACAGAGACTCGGTCTGGTTGGAAGAGACCTCTGGGATCATCGAGTCCAACCTTTGTCCTGACACCCCCATGTCACCCAGACCATGGCACCGAGTGCCACCTCCAGGCTTTTCTTACACACCTCCAGGGATGGGGACTCCACCACCTCCCTGGGCAGCCCACCCCAATGCCCAACGACCCTTTCTGGATGAAATGCCTCCTCATTTCCAGCCTGAACTTCCCCTGGCGCAGTTTGAGACTAACACCTCCCTCCCGAGCCGGCCACCTCTCCCACATGCATCCCCACACACCACAGGACATTTATCGTCCTGTCCCAAGGCTGAAGTCACCTATTCCCTCCGCGCTGCAGATACGGACACCTCCTCATCGCCTGCTGCGGCAAGGGTCAGGGAGGAAACCAGAGAGACTCGGCCCCAGGCCAGTCCTCGAGACTTACTTGGGCAGCGGGAGCTCGGGGATGTGGTCTATTCGGACCAACTGCCTGATCCGAAAGCGGCAAAGGTGCTGAAGGGATTTGACATTGCTGAACCTGGAGACGGGATACAGGAGCTGGACAGGCGTCGGAGGGAGACCTTTGGAAAAAAGCAATATTGGAGACAAGTGTTATATTAGAAAGGTACCACTAGGGATTCAGAAAGGAAAGTTGGCTCTTTGGAACGGGAGCAAGGCTGGGTTCGACAGCGCATCTTCCCAGGAGCCCACTGCTTCGGAGTCGCTTGGGACTGGGGAGCCAAACCTCGCAGGGGTGAGACCCCTCTGGCTGCAAAACATCCCCAGCCTTCCTCACAAGGCAACCCCAGTTCTGCCGTCATGGGGTGACTGTGGAAAAGCAGATCCCGGGACACTGCAAGCTCCCCACCACCCTCCTCCCCCAGGCTTAGTAGTCAAAGCATCACTTCATACTGAGAAGCGACCAGGTTTTGAAAGGAGGCAGAAGAAAGCCAAAGGAGAAGGCAGGCAGCGTGACCCACACGTAGGCTTGGCTCTGCACAACCCTTCGGGTAGTTCTAGCGAGGCGTTGGAAACCTGGGGGATTTGGTCAGCTCAAGCTGCGTCAGAGTTGCTCATTCTTGGAGTCACGAGGCTGGGCACAAAGGCTTCGCTCCGGCCAGCTCCCCACGCAGCGAACAACCTCGCAGGGCTGAACGCGAAGCTGCATCCAGCCGTCCCCCCGCCCCACAACCTCCTCCTCCCCCAAAGTTGAGAGCAACAACCGAGCCCACAGGACCGCGAGGTCGGCCGGAGCACCAGGAAGGATCTGGGGGAGCTGGGTTCATCCACAGCACGAGGTTTCATCTGTCTTTACAGAGGACTCAAAGCACTAACTCACTCTAACCCCCTCCTGCTGGCTTGTCTCTGAGGGCAACGGAGTGAAAGGAGAAGAGGGAAAGCTCTTCACACTAAGATGGGTTCAAAACTGCTCCAGGCAGCTCAGGATGCTGTGAGCCAGCTTTTGAGAAGGCAAAGAACAGTAATCAATTGAAGGCTGGATTCTTCCCCCCTGCCTTATTCTCCTACCCAAAAGGAATTAGCCTCCGGGAGCTCAGCCAGCCGCTGCAGGGACGAGACACGAGCTCCGCACGCCACGCTCGCCCCGTGCCCCGCTGCCCGGAGCCAGATGTGAGCTGGAAACAGCCCCCTCCTCTGAGCAGGGGTTAACGTTCTGGCAGGAGAACAGCACTAACGAGCACACTGGGGAGATGCAGACCCTAAATGTTCTCCCACTAAAGATCAGGCATCGGCGTGAGACCGGTTTTCGAGGATCGAGGGGCAGCGACTCTGAGAAGCGCCCAGGTCCAGCTGGAGAGGTGCAGGACCCGGAGCCAGCAGCACAGCTGGCTGGCGGCGCAGAGGGGGGGACCAGGCAGCAAGGGACCCCTCAGCAGGTGCCCAGCACTATTTTGGGGGGATATTTTCTTTTCTGATGGTGTTTTTCTAGAGCAAGTCCTTTCTAAGGTATTTGTCTGGAGTCCTAAGCCCTCAAAGCCCTGTTCCTGAGGGGAAGAGATCTCAGGATCAGGAAGGTAAAGTATCTTTAAGTTGAAAGGATTTTTTTGAAGGGTACACTGCAAAACCAGCTTTACATCCCTCTCCTCCTCAAAGCACAGGCACGTTATAAATCAGCTTTCCAGTTACTGGCGGTGTCTGCAGCAGAGGGCAACACTGAACAGATCCGGGCTGCGGCTCGGGCGCTGCTAGGAACCCCGAGAGGGTACATCCCATCCCATCCCTCCTCCTCCTCCTCTCCAGCCTCTTCCAGACCAGAAACTCTTTGGGTCGCATCCTCTTCACACTGCAGAGCCACGGAGAGATCGCTGTCACCATCAGGGCCGCCAGGCGCGATGGCAATATGGATAGGGAGCAAATTTACTATAATTTCACTTGCAGATTTACCGCAGCAATCTTCCCTCTCTTTTCAGTCCTGCCCGTTTCTGCCTCACCGCCGTCACCTGTCTCACCACAGCAGCGTTCCCATTCC
>NW_009604771.1:7442-11535 GCF_000690535.1 Cariama cristata
ATTCTGTCCCCCACTGATGCGCTCTCACAAGTAAGGGGCATGTTTGCCTACTTGGCAGGCTCTTCCCTTCCTTCCACATTGGATTTTTTTGGTTAGCTTTCTGGTACACCAGGACAGATGAGTAAAAACCAGGGGAAAAAAAAAAAAAGATACAAAAGATACTGGTCCAGTTGCCTGCCCAGATTTAGCAGGAAGGAGACGTGAGCCCATTTAAGGAACCAGGGTTCGATGGATGGGGAAAGAAGCGCCCTGCAATCCCACCAGCAGGCAATTAAACATGTTTCAACAAGGCTTCCCTAACGCTCCCTCCTCGCTTGCGAGCACCTGCCTGTTGCTGGGCTCTGGCATCACGGTCCCCCCAGGGACTCTGAACCTACAGGACCTGTCGCTGGAGGCTCACTTTGAGCTCACACTTTGTGGAAACGCTCCCACACGCTCAGCTTAATGTCTCTCCCCTCGACAGCCCCAGGGGGGTCTCAGCTAAGGGAGAATGGGGGAAACTACAAAGCACGGAGCGGTTCGTAAGAACAGCAGTACTGAGACGGGGGGAGGGAAGAAAGCGGAGTTTTAGTAACCAAATAATTGCTTGTTGAGGGATTAGCTTTCCAGTTTCCAGCTCCATTTGTCACAGTCTGCGATGGTATCACGCTTCCATACTCCTGGAAAGAACGGTTTGGAAAGTCTCCTTACCACCACGAGTAAGCGGTGCGGCTGCTGAGTGGGAGATCTGCTCCTCAGGATCCTTCTGAGAAGTCAGCGGGCAAGGATGCAGCCCAGGGCACTGAGCGCAAAGCCACATTAAACTGGTTCTCCAGGACAGACCAGCAGCTCATCACAGAGCAGAACATCCCCCAGACGCAGCGAGGGAGACTCACCTGGAACCCTGGACCGGAGGAAGTAGAGAAACTTCCCGTTTTTGGAGTGCATGATCGCTCTCTTTATGAACTCCACCACAGACTGGCAGCGGTCTTCAAACTTGGGGTGGCACCACAGGCTGAAGGTCCCTTCCAACAGAGCAGAAAAGGTTTCACGTTATAGGGGCACTGGTGGCAAGAGGAGACATTCAGGCACGGGTCTGATGTTCTCAAAGACCAGGTGACTGCCCCAGGCTGACTCCTTCTCGTAGAGCTGGGACAAGGCAGGGCACTAAGAGGAAACACCAGTGGCACCAGCTTGCAAGGATGCTATTCCACTGGAACCAGTGCTCTCCAAGAGCCGAGGATACGCCGAAAGACATGACAACCGTGACCACCGTAACCCAAGCACGGCCACAAGTCATGCTTGCCTGAACTCGTGAATAGCCTGCAGCAACTGCTGGGGCTAAAACTTAAACTCTCAAAACCAACTTCAACAGAGCATTAGCAGATGGCCCCGCTCCTCTGCAGCATCCCACCAACAGCACTCCCAAAGATTCAGCGCGGTTAAGCCCTCCCACAGAGGTACGTAAAAACAGTGATCCAGGTGCCGGAGTCCTCTCCTGCCAGCCCTGTGGCTGTCACGGATCACTTATTTCAAAGCAGGCATGGGAGCAGCTTCTCGTCCTTGCCAGCTGTTTCAAACACCTGAATTCAAATTACCGTCCAGCTAGAACCAGGGCCAAGGTACAGCGACACGGGCCCCCCGGCGCTGCTACCCGACACGGCGTACGCACGGAGCTCCAGCAGCAAACAACGAAACTGGAGATGGGCAACGCAGGGAAACCAGGCTCTCTAACCTGATCACAGATCTCTAAGTAGGTTAAGTTTAAGCCGCAAGTCAGACCAGACTCACGATCTCTTTGTGCTGCAACCAGACACCAAACGCATCAAAATGTGGCCGTTTATCCCCCCCCTTACTTCCCAAAACGCTGCCTGCATCCCCCTCCATCCCTGCCGTATCTCCCTTTATCTGCAGATTTGTCAGCGCTCCAGCGAGAGCCAAGGCAGAGCGGAGCGGAGCTTCACCAGGAAGAGGAAAACGGGCAAACAAGGGCTCCGCTTAGGACGGAGCCCATCAGGAGCCAGAGCCAGGCTGCGGCGGGGCAGATTCCAGCCGGGCAACACCACCGACCTGCACCCGCGCTGGTGCCACAATTCCTCTCCCCACAGCTAGGTCTGGTAGGCTTTACTGGGAAAAGCTCCCTCTCGCCCCTGCCACGGGCCAGTTTGGGGGCAATGATCTGGGTTAGCATCTGCTAAACATCCAGGAGTCAGCAAGCACAAAAATAAGTAATTCTTCTTGGGAATCTCGGATCTGAACAAGCCCTTAAAAGGGGCCAGCAGATGCAGAGGACAAAGCACAAACACCAGCCTCCCTCCCTAGCCTGTCCACTCAGTTTGCCTAAAAAAAAGGCGAAGAAATTCTGGTTTCTTCCTCTCTTCCACCTGAAACCTGAAGGTCAAGCATTTCTCTCTTTCCTATTCCCCCAGCCTCACCATTTGTCATCTTCATTGGTTTATCAAAGCGCTCAGCTCCGCAGTTTTCCACAGTGCCGCAGCACATTCAGCACAAGGCAGCCAGTCCTGGGGGGAGGCCAGGGCTGCCGACGCAGACCAAAAAGCGGCACCCAAAAAAACCAAAGTCCCCGACACGGTGCCGTGGCTGGGAGCGCTGCTCTAGGGAAGGCGGCAGCACCAACCTTCATCTGTGCAGCCAGAAGGACAGCTTGAGGAAAGGGAAGGACACCCGGCTAAGGAACCTCTGAGAACGGACATATCCCAGCCCCAAAATGAGAAACCAGACCAGCAGCAAGGGAAGTTTGCTCCAAAGCTCAATTATGAAAAAGGATCCCCCGTACAGGCAGCCTCACACCTCCCCCAGCTGCAAGAGCTTGTTGTAATTTCTGTAAGGCCAGGGTGATGAAAAATCCTTTCTTCTTATGCAATGCTCAGGGACGGGGGAACTGGCTCCAGATGGGCTAGAATTAACGCTGGGGCATCTCTCCATCACAGGGGCTCAAGACCAGAAGCACTGCAAGGTTTCACTAGCAGAGGTAGAAGACGACAACAGCAGCACCCCTGGGGCGAGGGCAAAAAGGAAAAAAAAAGACGATCTTTGCTCTGAAAGGTTGCAAACCACTATTTTCTGCAGCAGGTTGGCTGGGAAGCCTCTGAACCCATTATCTGCGGGCACGTTTAATGACAAGGCTCTGCAGGCAGCTGTTATTAAAACTTGCCCACTGGTTCCAGGGCAGCGTCCCCCCTGCCCACTGAGCCTCTCGGGCACTTCACTCAGCCCGAGGACGGCCGTCTGTACGAGGGTTCAAGACAGAAAACCACACGTGAAGACGAGCAGACAAAGCGTGTGGGCGAGGTGAGAAGCAGCTCAGGCAGGAGGGCGAGCGCAGCAGGAAGAAAGGGCGTGAACAGCACGCCAAGAGTTCTTGGAACAACAACCCACCGCGCTGGAGGTAAAGCCTCAGCCCGGGACCGACCGCAGCTGGTACCGCCGCCGAGCATCCCTCGGACGGGGGGAGAACAGAGCAAGGCGATGAGCTGCGACATCAAGAGATCACTTCTCATTTCCCAGGGGAACAAGCTTCATCTTGGGAAACACCGACAGCTACAAATGATGGCTCTTGCTGTACATCCCATCTCAGCGACATGGGAGTCCAAAGACCTCGCCATCATCATTCTCTTCGAGTCCAGTTTTCCGAAGTGAGGCCTGAGGACAGGCACAGCAAACCCTCGTATTCCCTCATTTTTCAGAGTTATAAGGAGAGTCACTGCTTGAGGCACAAGAAGTGAAGTCAAATGCAGTTTCTAAAGCCTCCTGCAGAACCTCAACACGAGCGTGAGGACACACTGCTGCTGCTGCTCCCCCTCTTCTGCCACCTCTGTGCCCAGAGCACTGTTTTGGGACCCCGAGATCAGACCGGTCCCCAGGCACAGGCCTCTGCTGACAGCAGCATCCCCAGAACCACCCGTGGCTCTTACCTCTGTAGTGCTCCATCCTGGTGTGATGGGTGATGCCCTGCGACCGAAAGCTGAGGCTCAGGATGTAACGGGGGTCAGAGCTGTCTCGGACCAGAAAGGACCCATCCGGTTTCCCCTTCAGCTTCATCTCTGCGTCCTCCCAGTTCATCGGTCCCCAGTACCACCCACACTAGGGCAAG
>NW_009604771.1:11566-11937 GCF_000690535.1 Cariama cristata
AGAACGTCAGCAGATGCTGGCAAGAAAGATTTTAATTGGCAACCAAACACAATACGATCTGCTGCTCTTGTTAACTCCCTCTAAATGCCAAAATGGAAGGGCCTGGTGGTATCCACCCCGGAGTTTGGATGGCTGGGACTGGTTGCTCCTGCGTGAGAGCATCCCGTCGCATCCCTTACCACCCAGAAGCAGCAAAAGAACAGATGAGACCACAGCACCCCTTCCATGCACAACAAAATGCTTTTCTAAACTCACAGACCTCACCGGGAGAAAGGCAGGAGCTTTCTTTTTTTCAGTCCTATCCTAATCTTAGGCTCCCAAGTCTGTAAAAGGGATGCTCAGTCCCCAAAACCAGAGCCTACACCCGCAGT
>NW_009604771.1:11959-12619 GCF_000690535.1 Cariama cristata
TTACCTTCTCCAGCTCTCGCAAGCTGGCTGCGAAGCTGCTGGAGTCCGGGCGGTAGAGCGGGCACTGCAGGTGTGGGGTGGGCTGGCCGGGCATCGTCTCCATCGGCCTCAGCGGGACAATCCGTGGGAAGGCATCTGCAAAGGGAGAGACAGCCCCGGCCACGGTCACCCGTGGGGAGCTCACCCCAAGGACGAGTCGCCCCGTCCCTCTCGCTCGGCTCTCGAGGTCAGGGCAGGAGGGGCAGAGCTGCAGCGTGGAGGGGGAAGCTGGGCTGAGCGATGGAAGGACGACGTCCGTGCGAAGGACGCAGCCGAAGGCACGACCTGGCCCTTCCAAGGTGACTAACTCAGCGCCTTCACCTGCTATTTCCTTACGCTAGCTCGGAGGGAAGGCAAGGGAAGCGCCCGACTGGAAGGGATGAACCCACATCCCGATAAAGGGGCGGTTAAAGCCCTCTGGGTCCTGAAGGAAACCAAAAGCAAAGGGGTAAATGCACAGGGCACGTCCTCGTGTGCTCTTCAGCTGGACGGCGCACCAGGCTGGCTCTCGAAGCCGGGGCTCCTGCACCGAACCCGGCTCCCACGGCTCTTTTCTCACGTTGCTGACCCTCACTAACACCTTCCCTGACACAGCGCAAACCGGGGTGGGCTGCGCTTCTG
>NW_009604771.1:12641-21196 GCF_000690535.1 Cariama cristata
AAAAAAAAAAGAAAACACAGGAGGTGCTGGACTGAGGATAAAGCTGGTGCAATTATGAGCTTCAGCAAAACTTCTGCGGGCAACAAGAGCCACACCACGCCGAAACCAGAGCCTCGCCACATCACTGCCCGACCATCCAGCAGCATAGGACCGCACATCCCTGGGTGGGCAACGCAGGCAGCACTCTTGCTGTTAAAGCCCAAAGAGCAGCCTTCTACCACGCGGAAACCAGAGCCTCACCACATCAGTGCCCGAGCATCCAGCAGCATAGGACCGCACGTCCCTGGGTGGGCAACGCAGGCAGCACCCTTGCTGTTAAAGCCCAAAGAGCAGCCTTCAAGTTCACCAAGAAACCCCCCCAAAGTCCAGATCCCTGAAGGGAAAGGCAGAGCCTTGCTGCTAAAGCCAAGCTGACCTGGGGCGTGGGGCGGAGGAGGCGGAGGCAGAGGGAAAGACTGCAGGGAGGAGCCCATCGGACCCACTAGGACAGATGCAGGCAGCGTCCCACTGATATCATCTAGGAGAGAACAGAGGCAAGAGAGAGTCAGAAAACAAGAAAGCGAGCCAGCTCTGCGCCGGGAGCGCTGACAACACGGCCCGAGCGAACCGGCACCCGGCGCTGCCTGGAGAAGTAAAGATGGAGCTTCCCACCGGCAGCTCATCATCCTCCTCTCGCTTCTGAGCGCGGGTGGCTGCCGCCGCTTCGCACCAGCTCGGAGCCTCGCACACACACGCATGCACACACACACATGCACGTTCACACGCGCTCCTGGAGCGAAGGAGTCCGTTCTCCAGCCCAGCAAGCTCCTTGCATGCAGCTTGCGGCACAAGCCAGGCATTTACAGGAGATTTCATGGACCCGGCAGGCGGGACGTGCGGTTTAAGGTTCCGCTCACTAAGGCTGACTCGACCCATCCTAAGCTGCTCCCAGGAACCCCCCCAGAGGAGGAGGCAGAGGAGCTAAGCCAGGCTCCTGGTGCGGCAGCCTCCCAGGGACCCTCCACTTCCACCGACTTAGAGAGCACAGAAAGGAACTGGCCTCGCTGGGCGATGGGTAGGAAGGGGGAAAAGTTTCCAAAAGCAGCAGAAATGCTACAAAACCAGCACATTAACTCCCACCTCACATCGCTCCACCACCACCCTTCCCCTCCTGGCTGATTTAAGAGAAACACTGAAGCTTTCAACAAACAGCAAAAAATCCCCTGCCAGGGAAGGGTGAGCAGGCACGGTAGGGGGTCGGATGAGCAGGCAGCGACCCCGCTGCCAGGGACCCTCCAGACGCTCCCCCGCCGTCCCTGCAAGGCGGGACAGGCAGCTCCTACGCTCCCAGAGGGATGCACGGCAAAGGATGCTCTCCAGGATGGTACCTAGCAGGCTGAGGCTTCTTCGTGGTGGAGGTGGTGGAGTCGGAGGGTGAGGGGAGGTCAGTCCTCGCTGAGAGATGTCCACGTCCACTAGTGACACTGTTTCACCTGAAGGTTGGTGGAGCAAGACTGTTAGTATGGCACCTTCACCGGGGCATGCAGAGGCCGAGCGCGGGGCAGCAGGGGGAGAGGGGAAGGGGCAGTGACCTCTGCAGGGTTTGGAAGATGAACTCATTAGCTGTTTTCAAATTGAGTTTCCCTACTGCACCGCTTGGGAGACATCGATCAGCCCTGGTACCGCAGCCCAAAGGTCAAGCAGAGGGGAATGACCCCGGTACGCGTGCCTGAACCCCCTCCCGGGCCGGCACCAGGAGGATGGTGATGAGGAAGGCACTGCCAGACCTTCTCAGCACCGACTTCACATAGCAAGCGGGGCTCATCAATGGTGCACAGCCCCGGCACTTTGTATAACGCTTGGGAAATGGTATCGCAGGTCTGCATGGTGCCCGTGGGCACAGGACTCTGAGATAACACTCCTGTTAATGCCAGTGAGTTTGCCTACAAATGCCTTAGATGATCAAACAGAAATACCTTTTTCCCCAAAGGCCATGAGGGTACCAGCTCTTAAAATTAATAAGAGGGAGCTGGACAGGCTTTTACATTAAGAACCTGGAGTTCACTGAACCTAAAGGCTTTGGATCCAGGATACTGCTTGGGAAAAATAACGACACAAACTAAGATGTCTCACTTAAAACCAGAAAAGCTTAAGATTAGTCTAAAATCATGGGAGAGAAATGAAGCCATCAAATCAAGGTCAAAGCGTCAGCCCAGTACTGGACTGATACAGAGTCAAAAGGAAAACACCTTAATCCCAAAGCGAGACCCTAAGTGGTGCTACCACAGCCAAGACTTCTTTTTTTTTTCACACTCCAACACTGAAACCAAATCATCCCGAACAGCTGAACCACGGTCTCAAGGACAAGGCAGTGCGGCTGCCTTAGATTTCAATTCCTGTGGGCAGGGAACTCCTCTGCTGCTCCAGACCCCGCACACAGCATCACCCACCCCTTGGCAAGCACCCCACAAGGTACTTGCCATGCATGCCACAGGACAGCATTGACTCAGCTTCCTTCTGCTTTTAAAAGTCCTGTCTATTAATAAGGGATGCTAAGGGGAGTATTTAGGGTTGGTTGGTATCCAAGGTACCCGCTCCCTGGGGGACTTACGGGTGTGAGTGCACACGCATGCACACAGCCACTCTTTCATTTCCACACCCTAAAAATAAAGTCGCTGGGCTGCATTCATCTTCTACAAACAAAACCGAACGACAACCAGGCTAAGAGGGGTTGCGGCACCTCAGCTTTCAAACCCTTCCCAACGCAGCAGGACCTGTGACGGCAGGCTGGGGGGGGATTGACGGAGCCTGAACTTCCGAGGGATGCTCGAGGAGGGGATTGACGGAGCCCGAACTTCCGAGGGATGCTCGAGGAGAGGTCAGGAAGGGCGAGGACAGCCTTCCCAAAGACCTTCGCTCGCCCCACACCCCAACCTGAAAGCACTTCACCAAGAAACTCATGCCAGTTGGGCCAGGCATTTGAATTCTGTCCCATTTTGGTGGTCCCAGTCTCAGAAAAGCCCCTATGCAGCAGCCACTAAAGAAACCGACACCTCGGCAGCGTAAGCCTGGAGAAGCCAACAACAAACCAAAGCAATTAAAATCCAGATATTCACTTTTGGGACACATCCATCGTCTTCCACAAAGAAAAACCTCCTACGAGGGCATTGCCACTATTCCACTGACGGGCAAAAACTGACATAAGTAATTTTAAAAATAGTTAATAGGATAAACTAACAATTAATCAAATCGACCTGCCAAATTTAAAGCAAAAACTTGCCAACTCCAGGTTCTCCTCTGTAGTTTCTTTTGAGGAAAAGCAGCTCTGCACGCACATCCACGTACCCCCATCACCAGCCCACAGATTTACGGTTTTCATACTCACAACTTCCCCTGGCAGCAGCTGACAAAGCAGCAGAAGCAGCTTTTGCTTTCACCAGCCTCGACTTGCTAAATAAACGCACATGGCACAGAGGAAGGCAGCGGCATCAGGCGAGGGGCACGTCCCCTGCCTGCCGCCCCGCTCTCGGGACATCGGCCGAAGGGATGCGGGAACGGAGAAGGGACCAAGCACCGCTACAGCTGAACTATCCCCCAGTGACTCCACTTCTGCGAGAGCCGAGGGAGCTACACGAAACCGCAGGAGGGGGTCAGAAGCTCCCAGTTACTGGTTTCAGGCCAGTCAAATGGATGCTCTGCCTCGAAGGTCGCCTCTCTGACATTTAAACCAGTTCACCGCTGCTCTCCAACGAGGGCTTCGCCCTACTCGGGGACACAAACCACACACCGGGTCCTGCGCCGAGCTCTCCAGCCGTTCTCTGCCACCAAACACCAGCAGCAAGAGGATGCTGTCAGCTCTGCCCACCTTTCCCTAAGGCAGCTGTGGCTACACAACCACATCTGGATTCCTTTGCTCTGCAAGAAGACACTCATCAACACAGATTTATTTTGAATCCGACCTTCGTCACAAGCCACGTAAAACCTCACACAGCTGATAAATACTCACTTGCGACCTTAGATTCCTACTCACGCAAGTCTTGAGAGGGGATTCTCCCGAGGAAGCCCCAAGCCCCGTGGCTAGGACTGTTTTGGCGAGGAGCTCACGCCGCAGAGGCACATGACCATGACCGGGAGCTTTTCAGTACTACAGCGTTCAGCCCTCAGCGGAGCAGGACTTCCCCCTCGCCCCATCTATAAACCGACCAACTTCCCCTCCCAGCAAAAAAGGGAAGGTCAGAAATCAGCAGGATGAGAGAAAAGATGGGGGGAAAGATGCAGAAGAAGAAGTTAGTGCCCCACAAAAGAGGTTTCAATTCCCATCGCTGTCATGCAGCAGAGCCGCTGACGTCGGCGTGCGGTCCAGGCGCGAAGCGGGGCTCGGTCCCAGCCCCTCTCAAACCGCGGGAGGGGAGCGCCCAACCACACTTGCTCTACAGGGGATTTTCCAAACCACTTGGATGCAAACAGCCCTGCACGGAGGAAGGACCTTCCCCTCCGAGAGCACAACTCAAACTTGCGTTTCGACAGGAGGAATTGCAAAACGCTGAGGTGCAACAGCCACCTTCTTCACAGCTCCTCGTTCGGGGACTGAGCCAAGCAGGACAGAGGGGGTCTTCACAGAGACCCCGGCTCGCAGGCGGAGGCAGGGCTCTGTGGCCATCGTTAAGCACACGCTGCTCTTGTCATCGCCAAACGAAAAGCCATAGCGTACAACTATGCAATCCTTACCTGTGAAGAGGGGGCTGAACACAACCGGGGAAAAGGCACTTTGAGTTCTTGTCAGTCTGTGTTTCCTATCGGAAATAAGAAAAACACTGTTAGCAGAGATGAGGAGACCCAGTGCATCCCACCAGAAGAAAACATCCTTTGGTCCTTTCGAACCAGGAGAACCTTCACCGTTCTTTACGGAAGCTCGAGACAGCTCAATGCTGTTCATTCGACTCCTAGAGCAGTGCTTTGGCTTAAGTAGGGCAGCCAACCAGTAAAGCTAGGTCTCCATCCTGCTACGAAGCAAATCTCTAACTAGGTAATTAATAAAGTCTTTGGAAAGAAAAACCCCAAGCAAGTATGGTAACCGGAGCCAAGAAGCTGTTTCACAAGAGCCGTCAGTCACGCCGTTCCTCTGGATCAGGCATTGCCAAACGCCTTCGACAAACAGGTTCGGTCCCCGCGCAATCCGGGGCTGTGCCGAGAGCCAGCGCAGCGAATGCCCTCGCCCTGCGTTTGGAGGACACCGTCTCCCCAAAGGCTTTCAAAATGCAGGGGAAGGGTAGGCGAGAGCGAAACCCGGAGCCGTCAAGATGGATGGAAACTGCTGAAAACGCACCTCCAATGAGGACCCAGCCATACCCGCGATTCCCGTGAAGCCTGTTTTCCACACCAGCACTTTTGTGACAATGCTGGAGCCAGCCCCGTGCTCTCCCCACACAAACCCACTCCTTCCAGCGCCTTCCCTACCGCAATGCTAAAGGGCTTTATCCGGATCTAGGCAGAGAAAATGCTGGTAAACTGAGGCACGGAGTACGGCACCCCCGGGGACTTGATTCCGTGGTTGAGGTGAGGAGAGAAACGTGTCCCTGGTGCCAGAAGCTCACTCCCACCACCTAAGAGGGGAGCACCAGGACAAAGCCGAGCACAAGCGCAGCCCTCGCGTGCCGCAGCTTTCACAAAGGTCTTTCCAGCATCCCCAGGACGTCGTTGCATCGCCCATCCCGGCAACTGGGCAGTCTGTATCAGTCTGCAGGTCTGCACTGGGTCAGGCAAGGGTACGCCAAGTTAAATAGTCCAACTTCGCTCTGCTGGCCAGAGAAAGCGGTCCCATCGCATCCAGGCAAGCGACGGCACCACCAAGACCTACGTGAGCTCTACTCACCACCTGGCACACCCCACTGCCACCGCAAGCAGGCTGTCACAGGGCTGACACTGTTCCTCTTCGACGTCTTCCTCGCTCTCCAACCTCCTCCCGGCAAGCGGCTGACCCCGAGCCCTAAGCCAGCCCTGTGCTTCAGGCCCCAGCTCCGCTCTCCTCGAAGGGCCCTGGGAGCGCGGAGCAGAGGGGTGAGCCCTCATCTCCCCACAGGGCAGGGCAAACGCTTCTCCTCTTTGTCTCCAGACACAGCACTGGGTGGCACAGCTGTGAATCAACCCTGAACACTCCAAGTTTGCAAATACAAACGCTGAGAACGGTCATCATCCTGATACACAAAACCCCATCCGATGTTTGGAAGCGTTTTCATTTTAAGCCTCTCGCACCAACCTGAGGGTTGGATTTTTTCCCCCCCTCGAAGGAGAACAACTCACCGATTATCAGCCACACAGACAGACAAAATTACCCTTCTGGACTAATAGCAACCAACCTTATAATAGAGTAACAGCTCTGTTCCCACCCACCAAGCCAGACGGAAAGGAGCATTGCTGGCATCTGGCTGTTACCAAAACAGCGACGTTTCATGCCAACGTTTTACAGCCATCGATTTCTGAGATTTCTCATTTCTAGCAAGCTCGTATCAGCAGCAGGGCGAGAGCAAGAAACAATTCACACGGACCGAATCCTCCACTTCCCAACTCAGTCGCGCACTGCCGTACCGCCTCCTCCTGCCCTCAAGTTCTGCAGCATCCAAACGATGCAGAAATCCACGGAGGAGTAATTACGTGTGACCGGTACCTGAACGCTGCTGCATCGGATCAGCACAGCCCCGCAGAGCTGGTCAAAGCCGAAAGGCGATGTCGCCGTTCAGGATCGCCATGGACAGATTCTGCACGGATCTGTGCGTACAAAACTGGGAAACCCCTCGAGCTCCAGCAAACACGGATTTTTAGGGTCAGTTACCCCCCAGTTCTGCAATAGCTGCGGCTACTGCCTTAGCAGGCGGCACTTCCCACGGTGCCGCCTTCCCTCATCCCAAGGCACCGTCCCGTTAACGCTAAGGCTCTTCTTACCCAGCCGCCCAGGCTGGCTACGTGCTACTTGATGCATGTAAAAATACGGAGACCTGTTAAAAACCCAAGGTCACCAAAACAGCCCGCTCACACCACTTGGGTACCAACCTGGCAAGCGATCGGCAGCAGATGCCGGCTGCAGCTCAGGTCTGCCCGCATCCCTCCGTCTGCAGAACCGGTGCTGGACCCTCTCCCCTTGCCCTCCGATTACCTCTGCGGTACAAATCGCTTCCAAAAAAGAGCCCTTTCACTGATACAACCTTTAAATATCAACACCCGAGCCCTGGGTCAGAACCCACACGTGGGTATCTCCACATTTAGTTTCTTAGCCTCTTGCAGCAGAGCCCAACTATTGATTTGAGGTAACGGGGCTGGTTTCCTTCCTAACTGCTGCTGCGGGCGGGATGCAAAGCTGCACCGTGCTGACTCCAGGACCGGCAGCATGACGGGAAGCTTGGGCAGCAACTCGAAATACCAGGAATTCTGCTTCTTGCGGATGTTTAAAGAAAAGAGTCGGACCAGATAACAGCCACCGCAGACCACCCTTCACCCCACCAGCCTGCAGAGAGACTTGCAAGCCAGGAACAAGGGCTCGATAGCAAGCAGAGCCCTGAATTAACTCCGAGCCCACCTCATCAGCCATGAGCGACTGCAGCAGCGGCTGGCGGTGACCACCAGGTCCATGGAGGGCCACATATTGGGAGGCAACAACCTCCAGCTCCTAGCAGAGCCAAGGAAAGGTCGTCCCTGTCCTCCCCCGGTCAACCAACACAGATGGGTGCAAAGCAGCAGACAGCATTGACCAGCGTGGCGTTAAGTCTAGCAAAGACCACAGCAGAAACAGGGAGTCACCACATTATCTCCAAACTGAGGGACCAGGGCAACTGAAAGGAGAGCACCGTCTGCCGAGGCCAAACATTTGCTTCCCAGCAAGCCCAGCTTGGCTAAACCATGTCTAACCCGCCCACGAGAGCACGGGCATCCCAGCATCCCGAACCACTCGTCCTCGCTGGCGAGAGCGGGGCCAGACTCCGGGGCCGGCAGGGACCATCCCCTCAACGCGCAGCTGCCCAGATGGAGAGATGCCAGCACCCAGCCCGCCCGCCCTGCATCCCAGCAGCCCAGGAGCAGAAAGCATCCTTCCAGTAATCCAGCCCTCATCAGCAGGAGGGGACTCCTGGAACTGGAAGCAGCAAAGTCATCCCTGAACCACAAGAGTTGCTGCATCAGGCACCTTGAAGTAACCTTTGTTAAAATACCGCCTAATTAGCGCGGCGGAGTTGCACGATGCCGGAGCACGACAAGTGACCTCCTGGACCAGAGGGAAGACCCAGGCGGCGATACGGTGCTGCTCCGCTCCCAACGTGCTAAAACACGACTGCCAAATCTCCACCACCTAAGCCCAGCGCTGGGAGGTCCCCAGGCCTCCTCGCCCTCATCAAGCGCAAGGACCAAATAAACCACAAGCCCATTAGCAAAACATTAGGTCATTACAGGCAACCTGGCTCGCTACCGTTTGAGGCCCGTTTAGTCATTTGTGGGGAATGAAGCCGTTGTCTAAAACTGTTCCAGCACCCCACGAGCAGAAGCGAGGCTCCTCGGGGGCACACGAGCTCCAGGCAGGACCCGCACACCCT
>NW_009604771.1:21303-21558 GCF_000690535.1 Cariama cristata
TTTTGGGCTGCCAAAGCGCCCGCCGCCACAAGCCAGTGCTGCGGGTCACATCCAGCCCAAGGTCAGCACCTTCAGAGCAAGCCTGGAGAAAGTTTCCTGCTCGCCCATCAAGAGATCTCCAGCTGCACCAAGGAGGCAACGCACCCCAGAAGCCTTACACGGGGCTAGTTAACCCCTCAGGGAAAGGACCGTGCTGTAATCCCCAGAGCCCATCCAATTATTTAACGCTGCTCCCGGGCTGGCCGCACAGACCCC
>NW_009604772.1:0-1602 GCF_000690535.1 Cariama cristata
TGGGTGGGGGGTGGGGGACACAGAGACACGAGGAGGGGGACGAGGGGACATCTTACCTCAGCAACGGCCACGTTGGTGGTGTCGGGGGCTGCGGTGACGCTCCTGACGCTCTTGGTGTCTCCACCGCTACGGCCAAAAAAGGTCAGGATGTGGCCCGTGGGGGCACGTCACCCGTGGAGACATGGCACCCGAGGGGGCACGTCACCCATGGGAACCCACCAGCCCTTGGATCTTCTCCCAGGGAAGAGCCTGGCCCTGGGGGGACACCTCAGACCATGGGGACATCGCCTATTGGGGCACACCTCAGGCCACGGGGAGAGGTCACCCATGGGGAGATGTCACCCGTGGGACACATCACCCGTGGGGACACGTCAACCATGGTGACACGTCAATCATGGCGACACGTCATCCATTAGGAGATATCACCCATGGGACTTGTCACCCATCAGGACACACCTCAGGCCATGGGGATACGTCACCCATGTGGACACGTCATCCATTGGGAGACGTCACCCATGGGGAGACATCACCCATGAGGACACGTCACCCATGGGGACACGTCACCCATGGGGACACATCAGCCCGTAGGTCACCTCCTAAGGCAGATCTTCATCACCGGGACAACCTTAGGCCACAGGGCCGCTGGAGACATGTCACCCATGGGGACGTGTCACCCATGGGGACCGAACAGTCCCTAGGTCTTCTCCCCAAGACCACCTTGGCTATAGGGAAGACCCCAAGCCAGGAGGATCCATCAGCCATGGGGACGTGTCACCCATGGTTCTCCTCCCAAGACCAAGCCCGACCATGACGCAGACTTCAGACCACAAGGTCCCCTTTCCAGCCCCGCCCAGAGGCCACCAAGTCCCTGTGGTCACCACCCAAGTCCCCCACCCAGGACCTTCCCCATCCCTCACCTGCTTGCTGCTCTGGGTGTTGATGAAGGTCAGGTCCTCCATGGTGAGGATGATCTTGTTGGGACCCTTCATCAGCTGGGCCTGCTGGATGCGACGCCTGCAGGGAGGGGACACGGAAGCTACTGAGATGCCCCCTGTCCCCCTCCCAGGGACCCTGTATCTCCCCAAGGTGCCCCCCCCGAGCCCCAGAGCACCCCATGGGGTGGTGGCACCCACCTGATGAAGCAGGCGAGGGCGGCCCCTGCGGCGACGAGGGCGGAGATGAGGACAAACATGAGGAGGATGAAGCTGGCGCCCACCCCTGCGTCGGAGAGAGAGAGAGAGAGGAAGGGGGGTGGTGGGGCCCAGAGGAGCCACCCAGGGCCTCCCATGGTGGCCCACGGTCACCCAGGAATCCAAGGCCACCCACAACCACTTATGACTACATATGCTCATGGATGCCCACCATGGTCATTCATGGCCACCTCTGGTCAGTCATGGCCACCTATGGCTGCTTATGGCCATAGATGCCCACCCGTGGCCACCTCTGGTCAGCCGTGGCCACCTATGACTGCTTATGGCCATGGATGCTCACCCGTGGCCACCTGACTGCTTAAGGTAATGGATGCCCACCTCCAGTAAACCGTGGCCACCTATGACTGCTATGGTCCTGGATGACCACCTATGACTGCTTATGGCCATAGAT
>NW_009604772.1:1796-2123 GCF_000690535.1 Cariama cristata
CCTCTGTGCAGTTGTTGCCATCTATGACTGCTTATGGCCATGGATGCCCAGCCGTGGCCACCTCTGGTCAGCTGTGGCAATCTATGACTGCTTAAGGCCATGGATGTTCACCTGTGGCCACCTCTGGTAAGCCGTGGCCACCTATGACTGCTTATGGTCATGGACGCCCACCCGTGGCAACCTCCAGTCAACCGTGGCCAGGACAGACGGACACACGCTAGGGTGGCCGGTTGGTTGGACGGCTCAGGCAGAGGTGTGGGGCCAGCTGGCCACGTGCGAGGTGGCCGACCAGAGGTGGGGGAAGGACCACGGCGGCGCCCGCTCACC
>NW_009604773.1:0-8221 GCF_000690535.1 Cariama cristata
TGGCGGAGGGGTGGCTGCGGGGTCACTCCTGCTTCCAGGGGGACCTACGTGATCGTTCTCTGAACCAAGAAAACTGATAAAAGGCATTCTCTTCGCTTGTTCATACGTAATAGGAAGAATATATTTTAGGTGGCTAAATAAACGCAACTGTCGTGTGTAATACTGTGTTGGCACAGAGAATCATTTAATGTAAGGTACTTGTTCATGCCTTGGTAGCTGAACTTGTGTCTCTAGTGCTTTCTGTTGACTGAGAAGGCATTTGGCACAAGGCCATTTAATGCTGTCGTTGTTTTGGTGATAATAAATTCTTTTCATTAAAGGGTAATGGACCAGTAAAAGTTACTGGAAGAATCAGTGGCTTGAGTGATGGAGATCATGGCTTCCATGTCCATGAGTTTGGTGACAATACAAATGGTAAGATGTCTATCCAAGCTTTTGAGTTGCAGCTGTAATGTGATTGCTCAGCTTTAAAGAGCTGCTTTTAGTGTTGCAGCAGCAACTGGTCTAAGTGTAGTTTGGGTCTCACGACTGCAAATCTGTGTTAAGAAATTATGTTTCCTAAGGAGTTGCCTTCCCGTTTAATACTATGAATGTGTTTAGGCTGGTGTTCAAGACCTGTTGTATCAAGCACTAACCTAAATACTTTGATAACCTAGTGTTAAGAAGTAAGAAAGCTTTCAACTGAGCCCAGAGTGTTCTAGAATGAGTAATCTTACTTTATTGAACTTGTAAATCTCTAGTAGGTTACTTACCTCCAGAGGATTTGTAGAACATCTAACAGGAGAGCAGTTATTTCATCATTAGTGACTTCACTTCTCTGGCTATAGGAGGACTACCTTGGTGTGGTTTATAAGCAACAGATTGAAAATGACTGCTGCAAAAACAAAAATGTACTTTTGATGGCTGTGTTCTGTTTCAGGGTGTACCAGTGCAGGTTCTCACTTCAATCCTGAAGGCAAGCAGCATGGTGGACCAAATGATGCCGAAAGGTGAGTTTAATGTGCCTGACCTCTTGCTGGGCAGCTGTTCCATGCAGCAGCCATCTAAGTGCTACTTTGTGCTTGGGAGGCTGCTCCACGAATAATGCTAGGACAATACCAGAAGAAAACTGGTAATTCTGTGTGACCTATAGGGTCACTTAACAAAGGCTCTGATAACTGTGCGGGGATGTGTTAAGACACCTTGGCCCCAAGAGTATAGGTAAAATGTAGTCTTTGGGGCATGTTCTTGGTTTTATAGCTTGGGGAGAAGAGGAAATTCTTCCTGAGTGAGGGTTCCTCAGGATGTGAGTGTGGGGGATTCACGTGTTAAAGCTTTATTTGGGCAGTGGTGATGTGCTGCTGGTTTGGGGCCAGCTTGTGACAACAGGGGCCCTAAACTGTCAGATGTTGAGCTGTATGCAGGCTTGTCACATGGCAGATCAGGATCATTGGTGAAAGGCCCTGAGGCTTCAGAGGAGGCTGCAAGGTGAATACAAAGCTGTGTGTGCCCGGGCATGGTGGCTTTTTATTGGGTGTGCTGGGCTGTTCTTAGCCCGTTAGCTCAGGTGCTGTACTACTCACGGTATGTACTCCTCGGGGCTCTGTGCGCTGCCTGTCAGTACAGGGTCTGATCCTTACGCTGAGTATCTCTACCTCAGTGGGAGCCAAGACCTAGTTCTTCCCCTGGAAGCGGTTTTCATAGTCCAGTTACCTTCAGGGAACCCTTGTGTGTGTGAGACGTGATGTTTGAGCCATTGGTTTAAATAGCACACCAGCTGGGTTTGGAGACTGGGAGGGGGCTGCACAAGAGCTGAGGGCCAGTGTGGTAGTGAGTGGAGGTAGGAGCAAGTGTGAAAGGTAGGCTGGTCTTGCACAGGTGGGGTCTGGGCTAGTGTTGTGATTGCTCTTTGAATGCTCATGTGTATGTCTGTAACTGCATCTTCTGTGACTGGTAAGTTCACAGCTGAGTGAGCAGTTGCATGCCAGGCCGAGGAAGCTGGCTGCTAGCCAGCTGTCTGGACGACAGCAGCATGAAATGGTGTGCTCGTCGTCGGCTTCGCTGGCAGCCAACTGCTCCGGTGCTGAAGGTCAAAATTGCCTGAACATCGTGGCTTCTGCTGGTTCTGCTTCGTCGAATCCCACTGCTGGTGTAACCTGCCTGCTCAGGCAGCTGTTAGCTGGGGAATTCCTTGGGAGGGTGTAAGGACTAGATCATGCTTTTACCAGTGTAGACTTGAAACAATTGAAGTGTGTCACTGTTTAAGGGTGGGCCAGCTCTTAAAATGGGCAGCAAATGCTGTGTTAACCCCGTCCCTCCCCCCAGGAGGGGAAAGGATGGAGAAAAAGGAGAGACACTTACAGATTGGAAATTAAAACTACTTTAATAATACAATAATAATGGAAAGTAGTGTAAGGTATAATACTAATGCTACTAATAGAAATAAGAGGAAAAGTGTACAAAACCAATACTGAGTGTCCTGGTGATGGTCGGGGGACTGCGGGCCACAGCCCCCAGAGGCTCGGCTGCTACCGCAGCAGGGCAGGCACCCAGAGCTCCCAGACTGGACTCTGCAGCCGACAGGAACGTTCAGGAATGCACGGATCGGGGTTGGAGGCAGGAGAGCGAGCAGGGTCCCACAGGGCTGCCGGCCATGAAGGAAGAAGAGCGAGGCCATCGTCATCCCTTAGCTTTATACTGAGGATGACGTGGATGGGATGGAATACCTCGTTGGTCAGTTTTTGGTCACCTGTCCCGTCTGCACTCTTCCGCAGGTGCGACCCTTTTGTGACTTCTTAATCGCTTAACAAAAGAAGGCCAGCAGTGGCCTTGGTTCTCATGGGGACAAGTATAAGCGTGGGCCTCTCTGCATACCAATCCTACTGATGCTTCAGTAGCGATGATAAACATCGAGCGTTATCAGGCCTGAAATGCAGACACTGCCTGAAAAAACATGTAGCTGTGCGGTTACTTAGAAGAAACTTAACTGAAAGAAAAACTCCTGAAAGGAGAAAATAGCCCTGTTTAGCCAAACCAGGACAGACTGAAACTTCCTGGAAGCTTAAATCAAGCAAACTCCTAGAGGGAAAGCTGCCCTTGGACTGATTTTATAGGACTTGATGAAAAATATGAAATTGGTGCTGTGCTGTCTAAGAAGCTGGTAGTCAGCATTCAGCTAGTTTAGCCAGTCACCCTGTATCCATGGAGAGTTTTGGAAACGAGTTGGTAATCAAGGTTCCGAGTCTGGATGGAAGAGTCTTGCAGAACACCATCAGCGGGTCTTTTGGGTGAATGTTTTGTTTGGGGCAGATGTGTAGCAAACAAGACACTGGAATGTCCAGAAGTTCAGTGAAGACTGAACTGCTCGAGGCTTAATTCTTAGGGGGAGATCTAGCTCTGAGTCTGTGTGCAGGAGTGTCATGCCAAGGGTACGGGAAAATGCCAAGGAAACGTGAATAGTCATCCCTGGTACTTGACTAGAACTTAACACATCCCCTTTGACCTGTCACTTGACAAACTGCTTTTACTAATCCTATTTAAACCTAAAGCCTGCCGCTGCTCATGCAATAGCTGATTTGTGAGAGACATTGGAAGCTGTTAAGAATAGCGGCAGTGTCTGCACATACAGGGTTTGGTGTTAAGAAAGGTTATTTCAGCTAATTTGAGAGACTTTCTCTGAGCAGAGGGGAGTGCCATCAGCATGGAGGAGTTTTTGGCTGTAGGAGTTGTGCACTGTTGGCTTGGCTTGCTAGGGAGCAATGGCATTCCTTTCCCCAAAGTTGATTAACCTTCCAGTTTCAAGTTTTACCTAGGGCTGAATTTTAATCATGCCTGGAACTAAAGGAGTTAAAACTGTGGAAGGGTTCAAGATTGGCTGATGATGGCAAATGAGGACATATGTGCTGTTTAAGATAAGATGGTGGAGTACCTCAGTGTAGTTACTATGGGTATTGTACTGTGCAGGCTGTCACTTAGAAGAGGTTTTAATTAAACCAAGTTTTCTATGAGTTTCTCTGCATCTTTGTGTAGGCACGTGGGAGACCTTGGCAATGTGAATGCTAAAGGAGGCGTGGCAGAAGTGGAAAAAGAAGATCACATCATTTCTCTTAGCGGACCACATAGCATCATCGGACGCACCATGGTGGTAAGTGTCTTGGTGCCTACTTGGGTGCTTTAAGGAACTCTAGAACTGTCGTGACAGCAAGCGGAGACTGTGGTGCTCGTGCCCAGTCCCTGGTGTTTGTTACAGAACCTGTAGTGCCAGGTTTCCAAGGTGGGGAGCTCTTTGAAGCCTTGCCTGGAAGCCCTCCGAGTGTTATAGTATGGCACTGCTGCGAGAGCTTGCTTTTCTGCCTGCCTTCTGAAGATGTGCCTCTCCATTTAAGTGTGCCTCTTCCCCCTGCGAGTGACTGAAGCAACCTAGTGAGGAAGGAACTGGCAGTCTGGCACAAACGCTGTCCCTGGAAGGCGTGGCGATGGGCACTTCAGGCCACTGTTCACCAGTGCTGGTCTGGTGGCTGCTGGGGTGGCTGGTGCCCTGGCCTCCCTGGGGAGGAGGGAGGCGGAGACTGAGTGGACTTGGCTACCCGTGAACATCGCCAGCCTTGTTTCCCTTGGGACTCCAGACTGTGCTCCTGCCTCGGCCAGGCTGGGACTGGCGACCGGGGAGCAGGGAGAGGTGACCGGTGGCACTTGGGGCAGCGTGGCCAAGGCCCTGTATCTGCAGTGGTCAGCCTTGGGTCATCAGGGTGACCTTCAATGTCAAGTCCAAGCTTGCTCTTGGGCTAGTTGTAACTCTTTGAAGGGGAAGTCACCAAAACCCCACGTTTCAAACAAATACAGCTGAAGGCAACTCATCCTCTTAAGCTTTTAGCGTGAGTATTGATTTGGCATTCAGCGTGACAGAGCTACAGTAGGCTCTTGCTGCGGTGACACACCCCGTTGGTAGCTGGCGATGCTGCTTGTCACTGCTGCTACTAATGCGGGAAGTGAAAAATGTTGATTAGTTATGCAATAACATGACTTAAGGTGTCTTCAATTCTCTTTTAGGTCCATGAAAAATGTGATGACCTGGGTAGAGGGGGAGATAATGAGAGCAAATTAACTGGAAATGCTGGACCTCGTTTAGCTTGTGGTGTAATCGGAATAGCAAAGAGCTAAGTATTGTACCCAAAATGCTTAAGGTGACAGCGGTCACTGGGCTGTATTTCATTGAAAATGCTGTTGCTGCCCTTCCTTGTGCAAGCAAAAGATTTATCACTTAATCTCATTACTACTCTGCATTCTGAGTATCACTTAAACTGGTGAAGACTGACTTAATTTTGTATGATGTGTATTGCAATTAAAGTGACCCTGATGGAATGTCTCTGTAGTCTTCTGCTAAAGCATCTGCTGTACCATTACGTGTAACCACTAGCTGAACCCCTCGTCTGTGTCGTGGGAGGCGAGCAGTCGCGCTCACGCCCTGAACGTGGAACCTTCGGGTACGCTGTGTGACTTGGAGCGTGAGCCTTGCGCGCTTTGGCAGGACTGCTCCCCAACGAGCAGTAGGCACTGGATGTATTGGGGCTTCCTCCTGGTGATGCTGGTTTCAAACTCGTGTAATAAATGTGCTGGGCAAATACACCCTGGTCTTGCTGTCTATAAAAAAAAGTGAACGCCTTCCTGCGGGCTTGCTAAGGCGGGAGAGTAGGCCTGGGCCTCAGGTCGGTTGATTCTTGCAAGGCACCGAGTTGCTTCTGGCACAACTGGGACCTGCGCTCAGTCAGTACCGCTGTTACTTGTGGTGGGGTGCGTTTTCCTCTGACAGAATCCCATGTTCCGTGGTAATAACCTGGCACCCTCCTTGCGTCACAGCAGGGGTTTTACGTACTCGAGGACAACTGCTGCCTCGCAGAAACGCCTTGCTGTGAAGTGGAATGGTGCGTGACACCTGCGATGCTCGCGGGGGCCTGCAAAGCGTGAGTGCGTGGTGGGGGAGCCCTGGGGGGTGGGTAAGGCGCTCCGGCTGCAGCCCGTGTCCCTGTGCTGGGCCTGGCTCTGGCTGGGCAGCTGTGGGCCGGGGGGGGGGAAGGCCGGGGGCTGCGGGCGGAGAGGACTCCTTTCCTCAAGCTGTGCTGCGCGGGAGCGCCCCTGGGAATGGGCCTTGCCTTAGAATGGGTACGCCCAGCTGCGTGGTCTGTTCTGTGAGGCTGCTCAGCAGTGTCATGGCTGTAGGCTACTGCCAGCTTTCCTTATTTTTCTTGTACATCTTAAACACAGATTTCCAGGTCTTTTAATAGATAAAATTGTTAATTTTAATGAAGACTTGTAGCAACATTCCTTTATCTTGTACATAGAGATACTCATGGAAGTAGTTGGTTGTAGTTCTGGACACTCAGATTCCAGCGTAGCACATTACAGATGGTGGTACAGCAAGAATACTGTAAAAGCATTTAATTTATACTTGTTGCAGGTGGGAAACAATTGTGTGTGCAGTCTCTACCCACCTGTACCTCTTCCAGGGCCTTGGTCTGTGCTGACCCGGCTGCTGCAGAACTAAGGTGGTGACCGCACCCGTCAGCTCCCTCCTCGAGCACCCACAAATGGTGTCACAGGCTCAGAGCACGGTTCTGTCGTCTCCTCTTTGCCAAAGGGGAGAACAGGGAGCGCTCGGCTGGAGGCTGAGCTGTGGGAGGAGAGCTCTGGCAGCTCCCTGCCGCTCGGTGCTGGCCCTGGCTGCTCTGAAAGCCTGGTACGTGCCCATCTTCGCTTTCAAACCTGTTTTCTCTGGCTGGGAGGGATGCCTGGCGGCACACCAGCCCCAGAGTCAGAGCTGTGCTGAAGGACAGAGTTAACGCTGGGTTTATGAATGCATCATCGTAACAGGCAGGCACAGGCTCAAGAACCAAGGTGTTAATTGCTAACGCTGTACTGTCTTTTGTCAGTAATGGATGCTTGCACTGAGCTAATTCATCTTCACATAGCGATTTCTGGCTTGTCTGACTTTAAAGCCAGAGATGCGGTAGTTGTGGAAGGGCAGGATACAGTTACAGGGGGCATCACCAGTAGGTTTATTATGCAATCGCTGCTTTGGAAGGCAGCACGAAATGGTTCCACAAAGGACATCCGAGGTTTTCCTAGGCTTTGTTTTCAAATTCCTAACGAGGGGAAGGGAAGAGAATGTGAGGTGGCATTTGTGCAAACAGAGAAGTCTTCCGTCTCTTTCATTCTTGTCTTCAAATCGTTTAATAAAGCATTTTCATTTAAAAAAAAAAATCCTACCTCCTTACAGAGTTATGGCAATTTGTACTAAGACAGGTCTTAACCGTAAGACATAAATGTCTGGCTTTGTATGAAAAAAGTTAGTTTCACTTGCCCAGCATGAAACAAAATGTTAAGAACACAAGTTTTAACACATGGAAGCTGAGTTCACTACAAGTATGTAAACAGGTTTTTTTCTCTCTTTATTCTGCTATTGCAAGAACATAAAAATATATGTCCTCTCCCCAGTCTCTTAACTCATTTGCCTTCCCACCCCCCCGCTTCCCTCTCCCAGAAAAAATTCCCTCTGCCGCGGAGCAGCTATGAAAAAGTCCTGATGTAAGAAAGCAGCTGCCCTTCGCTTAGGGGAAAAAAAAGCCAACTTTTTAAAAGTAGAACACACCTATATCAAGAAGAAAAAATAGTAAATATGCACAGGATTCATACAATTTGTCCACTGTGCTTCTAGAGTTAAACAAGTGTCAACGGCAGGCCTGGTGCCGCCCCGGCCGGGTGTGCAGCTGAGCAAGGAGCCAGCGTGTTTCAGGGCAGACCTGCCGGGGCTCTGGCTCGGCTCGGTACCGCGCAGCCATCCTTGGAGCCCTTTGTGTCTGAAGGGCTGACCACCTAGAACTAGTGTTTGCCCTCTTAAAAGCTGATGTTACTTTAAGTGATATGGAGAGAAGATGGTAAAGCTTACACAACTACAACAAAATGCACGCCTTGTCCATCCGGCCCATAGGTAGAACACCAGGTGGGTAAAAATTTTAAACCTACCTCTTGCAGGATTACAGGAGGTAGCCATCGCTAACAGACAACAGCTGCAGCCCAGATCGGTGTGAATGAAGAGGCAGTGTTTCAAAATCCTTCAGCACCCTCCCTTTTCCCAGCCCCGTTTAAAAAAAATAGGTTCGCATTTTATATCGTGTTTTGGCGTCTTTGATTTCTCTTTCACCCCGCTTTCCAAAAAGCATCACTGAACAACATGTACAAACGTTGC
>NW_009604773.1:8252-9806 GCF_000690535.1 Cariama cristata
GCTCCCTAGCACACCACAGACAGTAACTGTATAACATCACAAGCAGCAGACAAGTATGTCTGAAGGAAGGTGTCCACGTCTTAAAGAACGGCTAATTAGGAATTAGGGCAATGTTTACCACAGAACCAGTTGGGGGGGGGCGGGGGGAGAGAAGGAAAAAAGAAAAAAATGGATTGCATTGCAAACACTAAACAGTTAACTCTTCAATTAACATTTTAAAACCACTAACTTTTACCTAGTATGGTCAAGTAGATCATTAAAATGCAGCAATCTAAAAATCAAGATGACTATTACAAATAAAAATTTGCTTCTGTGACTAGCTACACAAACAAACAGATGTATTTCTTTTAACAAATATAAACAAAGCAGTCTAATTTAGACTCCAGTACAGCATTAACAGTTCACACTTTAAGATGTTGAACACTCCTTTTCCACTTCAGTGCAGTGTAGGAAGAATAGCACACGTTAAAGTTTGTTACGAAAATAGAGTTTATTAAAAACACATCCCTATTGTTCTGAGGAGCTTTCACCGTTACCTTTTCTTAAATTAAAAAAAAAATAGAAAGCACTTCTACTTCTGATTTGTAAACTTTTTAAAGTCAAAACTTTAAAAAAGTTACAGCAAAAATGGGTAATATTTTAATCATATCTTCAGTATTTCGTGTTATGTTGTGGCTATTTTAAATAGAAGGGAAGCAATCAAATTGCTTACAATTCCCCACCAACTACTGAGGGGCTGTGATATAAGCAGAAGCAAATATGATACAGCAGACTGTACAACTCTAAAGCTCTACACTCCAACAAATGTCACTGTCGTCTTTCGACAACTTCCAGTCCCTAGCGAGGAGCCTCTGCCGCTGAGCCCATCTCCTTTTCCGCTTGTTCCACAGATGAGGTAGCCTCGGATGTCAACTCTTCCACAGGTTTCACACCTGCAGGTTCGGACTCTCCCGCAGCAAGTTCTGAAACAATGTCTGCGTCTTCCATTTTGCCGCTGTGAGATTCGTGGTTTTTGTCGCCCTCTGCCCTGTCTGTCATCTCTGTTTTTTCCTTTCCTCGATTTTCCTCCTTGTCTCTGCGAGACTCCCGATCTCGCGAATCTCTCTCTCGGTCTCGGTGGCCGCTGGACCGCCTGTTTCTGTCCTCCAAGTCTCTGTGTCTATCACGCTCGGGGCTTCTTCGTCCCCACTCTCGCCTGTCACGATTACCAAGTCGCTCGTGATCTCTGTCATCGTTGCGGTTACCGTAGCGCTCACGATCATTTTCTACCCGATTTCCGAAAGATCTCCTTCCAAACCTTTCCTGCTCTCTGTTGGGCGTGAACGTCTGCCTGTCGTTCCTGAACTGCCTCCCATCTCGGTTGTCCTCGGGTCCGCCCGGCCCCCCGCTTCCCGGCATCCCCCCAGGTCTCACAAAGTGACCCGGCGGCGGGAAGGGGGTTTTCATTCCATGGGGGGGAGGCATCCCGAAGCCCCCCGGCCCCGGCGGGGGCCCTCTGTGCATCATGTGGGGCGGCATGTGTCGCGGCGGCATCAAGGGAAACCGCTGCAGCGG
>NW_009604773.1:9845-29654 GCF_000690535.1 Cariama cristata
CTCAGGACCAACGACAGGGGCTGGCGCGGGCGGCGCAACTCCTTGAGTTCCTGCAACAAACACACACACACACAAAGTAAAATCAGAGGCTGGCAGGAGGGGGGGAAAAAAGACATTTTCATAATTGCAAAACCGTCCTGAAATTATCTCACGAAGTGAGTAACACCAAAACTGGGGGGTGGGGGGGAACAGCCTGCAAAGCCTCCTGTGGGGGTCTACATACTGCAGAGAGCGCATTGTCTTTAAACAGAAGTAGTGTCATGCCAGAAGTAATTAATATTGCAACGACAGTAACTAATCATTTATCCTAAAGGCTTCCTTCTGAGAAGAAGCCATTGCCATTTTGCAGGTCAGAGCTCTTCCTCATCTCCGGCTCAGCATCTTGCCTCGTCAACTGACTGCTGACGAAACACCTTCCTAATAGGTTATGCTTCCCAGGCTTCCAATTAAAGACACCTCACCTCCTTTACTCAGCTTTAAAACATTTCTCCTCTATTACAAACATCAGCGAAATCCTGTCTGGCTAAAACACTGAGATCGGAACTGGTCATCAACACGATTTTCAACGTGCAGAAGTGGCAGCAGATACAGTAAAAAAAAGGTAGAAAGGAGAGGTAAAGTCAGAACAGGGCTGGAGCAGGAGCAGGAAATCACAAGTTACTGTTCCAGAGAAAAGGGATACAAAAAAGCTTAATTTTAGTAGAATAAACCTTGCAATGTAAACTAAAAGGAAATGCAACAGGTAATTTCTGGATTTTTTTTAAAATACAATTTTCCATCCTTTATAGCTGGAACACCACCACCAATTTTCCATTTTAATTCCTGGACTCGTTTTTAGCATGGTCTTCTTCAGAAGAAAAAAATTAACTCTCAAAACATACCGCTTGAGAGAGCTCAGCCCAAAGCTTGTGGACATCAACACAACGAGCCAAAATGGAGGAGGATTACCGAGCTCCAGAGGACTTCGTGCCAATAAGCGTGTGCCAGCTGATCTCGCGTGGCTCCTTTTGTGTGAACTAGTACGGACTTCCTCTCGGGTCCTCTGCTGCCTTGACACCGGATCTACCTGCTCTTTCTGTGCACTAGCAGTTATTTACCTCAAAATAAGCTCCGTATCCGAGAAAGCATGTGTTGTTTTTTAAACTCACAAACGGAAATTTAAAGGGACTGACAGTTGCCAGCAGAACAAGCACAAATCTCTCCTAATCCATCTTGCGTTCCTTTATAGAGACTATAAATAATGTTTTATTTCCACATATATTAATAAAAATGAAAGTCAGGAATGCAGGTCACATTAAATTTTGTAACTCCCGCCCTGGGTAAAACTAGAATGTGAAGTAGCTATGTAAATTCATACTAGGATTAAATACTTGGCAGAGTCATCAGAGAAAAGCGCACTTTGATTTCAGCTTATAGAGCACGGTGGAGCAGACATCCCAAATAACCTTCCATTCCGCTGTCGTATCTTCCCTCGCCCTCCGCTCGGTTTATTTAGCATTTCTATCCCAAATGTGCCGGAGCCTTCTGAAGAACACACGTGTTGCCCTCTCACCACACCACTTCTTATGCTTAACACCACCTCTAACAGAAACCTTTTTATCCGAGTGCTCTTTATATTCATATCAGAAGGAAATTATGTTCTGCCGACCAGAACAACTCCGGTAACAAAGATGTGAATATTCTCACAGTCCCTGGTATCATCTTACCTTCCCCTCCAAGGAGTCACTTTTAAGACGCTGCTTGATAGGTCACTCTTTGAAAGAAATGTTCCAGCAGCAACAGCATATTTTTTCTGTTGGGTGGGGTTTTTTTGTTGTTTTTTTTTTTTTTCCTTTTTAACTTTAAAACGCACAGCCCTCCCCCTCCTGCTGTTCGTATCCAGGGCTGTAAGTCATCTCATTTAAACTCCTCCCATGGCTTAGTACTACAGATCTGACGAGATGGACATACGGCTAACAAGGTCTTCCAAGAATGTTATTTTGCTGAATTCTGAGGTCTGGGGATATTGTTGTAGATAAGTAAATTCTTCCACAGGAGATTAAAAACAAGGCCGCAAAGAATAACTGCGATCTAATGAGCTGAAGAGGATAAACATACGCTTCTGCTCTCTGGCAGCAGGGCAGACGTAGGTTACAACAGCATGAACGTGAGGCAAGTGTGGAAAGTTTTTTTGAATTTAACAAGTAGGAGTAATTTAATTTCTCAAGCTCGCTTCTACACAAAATGCAGCACACAAGCAGCATAATGCTACCTGAAACTCATTCTCTTCCACTCTGGACTGCACCAGCAGCACAGCTGAACACTTTTTACTTTAAATCAGCCCACTCAAATTTTGAGGCTGAACTACGCTGTAGAAACAACGACTAAGAGTCTCCTCGCTGTGCGGACAAATCAGGCACCAATTAAAAATTTACTCTCAAAGAGCTGTCCAGAAACACATCCAAGTTTACTGAAAATGCTCATTAGCGGTACAGATTGCACATGCAATGTCTAGGAAAATTTAAAGCCCTTTGTTGTCTTATATAGACAGTATGTAAAATTTAAATATTTTGTCAAACTTGAAAAGAAGTACCAGAGCTCCTAGAGAAACAAGAGTGATTTAGTGACCATCTCATACCTGTGCAGACGACTGATGGAATTTGTCTGCTCCAGCCTGTATTTTAGTTATTTGTTCATAACTGTAAGCCTTTTTGTAGTAGCTAACCGTGTCTTCTTCCTTACACACACACACACAACCACCCCTTGCACCAGCTGCTTGTGCTGCATAACTTGGCTAAGACACAGCTTCTAGTACCGGAGATACAATTCTCAGACCTTACACCTAATATGTTATTCTGTTCAAACATGTAAAAATATAGGTGGCTTTCACAACTTATTTTTATTTGTAACTTTTACCAGTGATGCATAGTGGAAGGTCCTCAGAACATGCAAAGAATGTTTCCTATGAAGAACACAGATGCAAGCGTAGTAGGAAAACCCATCGCCAACCTTGAGTCTTGCTTCAGAGGTGCAAGAAAAATCACACAGCGTGAAAAGTTTCATAATTTCACTTTACTCGTAAGACATAGCCCAAAACGCTATAGCTGTGCTGAAGAAGTGTCTTCTATCCAGAGAAGTCACAGGAGTGGTCCTGACTGTTTTGATAAATTAGGTAAAAAGCCAGAGTTCTGTGTCACTGTAATTCCATTTTTTATTATCTCCTCTTCTGGCTGCACAAGTCCCATGTTCCCTTGCGATAATTAACAGCATAACAAATGCTAACATAACTGAGAAGTGTAGTATCTGTTTTGGTTTTCTGGGTTTTTTTTTTTCTTGGTTTTTGTTTGGTTGGCTTTTAACTGAAGTCTGCTCAACAAGCGATCACCACATCTCTTATAATCCCTTAAATTACTTCTCAGCTGTGCTGTTACAAGAATGCAAGGGGAGGAATGGCGTTTTCCGTACCTGACACGGCAATCCTGCTTCAAATACATATGAAAATATACATGAGAACAAGAAGAGAAAAAGCTTACGATTCCACAGAAGGGGCGAAAGGTTTACACTTTGAGTTTGATGCTGACGTTCTGCAACGTTTAGCATGTCACATGAATTCTCCTATCGTTCTCCAGTGAGGAATGTTGCATCTTAGAACTAGAATGTTAAATACTACCAGGAAATTCTTAGAAGAGGGACAACGCTGTAAGTCTTGGGTCTTTTTCTGGAGTTCGATACAGAATCCTTTAGACCAAGCCAAGACTGTAAAGAAAGAAGCCTAAACTTGAGAGCCTGAATATTGATTCACAGCTTAAATAACTTGCCATAAATACCAACATTTTCAGGGTAGTCACTATCCATCACTGAAGCCAGTAGGAGTTTGCTCCTATTCATGTAAGATGTTTAAACAAAGATGTAAGAGTCAAACTACGTTATGTGTACAGTGTGGGTTACTGGTATTACGACCTCTAAAATTCCTGCTTTATAAAACATAAACACTAAACTGATCCAGGTTAAGGGCATCATCAAGTCAAAAGTGAATTCCAGGAATGGTGCTTGAGAGTTCATGTTCCTTTACCTCTGAATTCTCATTCGGTAGCATTATGAAAGCAAGAGTCATATACATAATTAGCGAACCTGCAGCATTTGTTATGCTTTTAAAATGGGCGGTCACAAGGAATTTGGAAATGTATTAGGTTTATCCCTGTTCATATCCTGTATTAATAAAAAGCTCATCCTTCCTTTGAAGGAAGTATCCACTTTATAATGCAGTAATACTCTGATGAGCTCACAGAATATTGCACTCTTTCATGATTTAATGCAGATTACTAAAAGACCATGTAGTTACTTTAGAATAAAACAGCAAGAGAGAAAAGAATAATAATTCAGCATGCATTAACAGGAAATGAATACCAAGTTCAATGAGAACTACAGTATAATTAATATTCGATAATATGTAATTATCATTGTAGGAATTTAGGTAAAAGGAGCACTAGACCAGAACCTACAAACTGCAGCATGGTGTATTTAATCAAGATAACAGATCACAGAATCTGAATATTCGAGACATAGCATCTGCAACAGCAGTTTATTACTGGTCCAAATTACAGCATTTGCTCAACACTAAGAACAAGTTGGCAAATCAAAAATTATTTAAAAGCCTGTCACTTTCTGCAATACGTACACGTAAAAGGAGTCTAAAAATATCTGCTTTGCAGATCATTTAAAAAAAAAAAAAAGACATACGAGCACACACTCACAAAACCAGTTACAGTCTGGATAATCTTGTTCAAATTAAGAACAAGAAGCTACAACAGCAGCGAATATGATCGAGGATACAACTAAATCAAAACAACCTGAGGGTGGTTTTTAGAAATAAGCACAAAAAAAGTCAGGCACAATGTCCACGAGGGATTGCTCCTCTGAAGCACAAACATGTCTTTGCTGGAAGTGATGAAAGAATTACATTGGAGGAACGAATGAAATTAGTGGAGATGAAACAGAACGTAACGTAACTTACATTACTAAGAAAGCACATGAAATCTTACAATAATAAATTTAGAGTTACTTTGTAACATATCTTGCATATAAAAACTGAACAGATAAATAAGCTTCACTTTGAAGTTACAAAAATTAGAAAAGAGCTCCTGTGTTTGTACAGATTACAAAAGGCGTTCTCCAGCAAGGTTAAGCTTAGATTTCTATGACAGTCTCTTCAAAGCAATCTTCATTCCTTGAATTCAGCCTGCTGAAATAAGTTCTTCTATCCTGCCCAAATATCCGAGGAACATTTCTTCATTCTTCATGTTACGCTACTCAAGCCCCTCCATCCCTATTTCCCCAAGCAGAGTCCTCATGACATACTTCATGACGCTGTCAAACAGATCTTTCTTCCACCTTCTTATCTCAGCTTGGAGAGCCACATCATGGGAATGTTTAACGAGCAGTTGGAGGGCTTCGTGAGAAACCAGTCACACGATCGGTCCCCTACTCAAATTGCTAAACCATATACTTGTGAACATGAGGTCCTCTAGTCTGAAGCATTTCATTTCCCTTCTCTGCACTGTCCCATGGCTAACCGAGGGTGATGCTGTACCCACTCATGTACTGTGTCCAGTTCATTTGCCTTTGACCTGTACAAGACCGTAGGTCAGACACTAAGGCTATACTTAAATTGTCAAGCCTGCAAGCACTGCTGGGCTCCGGGACCGAGATGCATATATAGATTGCATCTCATGTCCGCACATGTGGTGAAACCCTGGCACACTCCATTTCCCATGCTTTGATTTCCCTAGGAGTGAAACCTGACACACAGAATGAAAAGGAAGGAACGACGACACAGCCTGGCCAGCTCTGGAACTCAGAGGATGGGGAGGACAAGACTTCAAGGGACACTTCTTCGCTACCTAGATTAGCATGTGTGGTGGAAAACATCACCTCTGTCATGTTTTTCTTCCAGTCTAAGGAGAGGCCAGATCTGGACTCTCACACGCGGAGCTAAGCTCAATTGTTAAGTGAATCAAAGTGGTTTTAGAAGACAGCTTTGTTTGTTACCTTACTGAAAAGTTTTAAAAGCAAAACCAACTGATACTGATCCTTTATCTTTAATCATGTAAAATATCATCTTTTTTTTCTAGTTTTCTTGTATCTTCTATCAGATTGGGAATAGTCCCCCTTAACTCCAAAGTGTCAGGATGGAAGGATTTTACACAACTCCTTGATTATAAATAACAACTTCTTGAAACAACACACTCATCAACATAAAATGCTATTACTTCAGTAAACACACAGATCTCTAAGCTATTACCTCAGGACTACTCTGTAAGCTCACACATGCAATCTTAGAAAAACAAAAAAACTCTCCTATCCGCTTGTCGATGAGATTCAACGTTGAAAGAAGTCACTCTCACCACATGGACAACTTTATCTGCCTCAACTATTCCGTAAACAAGTTAACAAAAACAAAGGCAAGTTCTTGATCTTCAGGTTTAACGAATTCAGCTTCCTTGAATTTGTAAGAATAAAAAAAGCTACTGTCCAAGTAACTAATGTGGGTATATAATTTACTTCAATCTTAATTTTGTAAAACCTTTTTCTTATGTGCACAGTGATACAGCAAACTGCAGAGTAACTTAATACATTCCAAAGGCTTGGAATAAGAAGTTCAACTTATGCTGTACAAGACATAGTACGGTAAACTTCAAAAATCTGGTAACACAGTATTACACTTACAAAAAGTGTAACTTCATCATTAAGATGTGAATGTCTTAAATTTATAGTCCGATAATCCTTACAGCTACAATATTCTCTCAATCCATAGTATCACCGCAGAATTTTTTTTTAAGCTCTTCTCTGTTTGCCTAGTGGCCAAGATACTCTAACACAATTAGCTGCTCGTTTTGCGTATCTGCTTTGATAAATTTTAAAAAGCAGACTGATTTTCAGGGAGAAGCAACTCTTCACTTTTTGAAAAATGCCTTTTAACAGGGTCTTATTTCAAGTTTCCAACATGAAGGATCCAAAAATCACTAGTCATGGCTGGAAAATTTAGCCATCAAATCCAACAGAGCAGTATGCTCTCAGGGAGACAAATCTTTGGGTTTTTTTCAGTGTACACTGTAAAGTTCTGGGCAGAAACACACTAAAACAAAATTCATTTTCATTTGCTTGTTAAGCGCTCATTTAGATGTTTAAAATCCCACAAATGTAATAATCTCACTGAAATTTGTAGGAAACAAGTCTCTTGCACATATTCTTGACACTGACCCATAAAAGGCCATCCCAAAATAGAATTTAGCAGACCTCTGTAACACTAAACAGTATACACTCTCTTTAAAAATCTGACCAAGCTCATATCAGAGAGTGAAAAGTAATTTATTTAAGATATCCAAAGTTAGCTTGGTTTTGCTAGTCAAAATACCATTTTGTAATATTTACAAAAGGTAACTTATTGTTAAAACCACTTCAAAACCTCTAATGCTGCAGGGCTGAAGAAAAGCTTTTGTTTTTTCATTTTATTAAAATAATTTATTCCATACATAAAAAGTATACCATATTTTCACAGCTTTAAAAAATACACTAAAAAAAAAAACTGTTTCTCTGTAAGGTAATTTTATACACGTAACAGTTGAGTCTAAAACATAGTTTGTAAGTCATACGTATGTTTTGTTGTAAGTTAACTTTCTATATGGTATAAACATCAACTTGTTAGAAGTAGACAGCATTTTGTTCTGTCCTGAATTTGTAACTTAAACATTACGGCTTTTTTGTTTCTTCAGAAAACAGATCTTTAATAATTAAAAAAATTTACTGCTCCTTCTGTGCAAAAATCAAGACTCTAAAAATTATTTAAAAGCCAAGAGGAGGGCAGAAATTTCAACAAGTTTAGAAAAATCTGCTTTACTTTCCCCACGAATTAAGTCAGTAGCAAAATCAAAATCGTATTTTAAATTCAGGGAACAAAATAAAAAAATGAACTTACCAAGAAGTGGAATAGCTTGGGTGACAGGAGCAGGTACATTAGTAGGTGCTACAGGAGGTGGAACAGTCCCATATATTTTGGAACTATCGGTAGTTTCAGCATTTCCTCTGGATCCAGAAACCACTGTTGGGATTGGATTTCCTACAGATGAATCTTTTGTAGTGTCTTCATTCACACCAGTTGCTGTAGCTAAGAAATAATGCATTGACATATTAAAAAAGTGTCAGCTTTTCTGCTTGCACGATACCTTCCTTCTACTGCCGCTTGCCGACGATTTCAACACTTACAATTTGGGATGTTTACTGCTGGAGTGTGAGGAACAGATACTGGAGGAGTTATAGGTGGTGGTGGTCCAGGAGGAAGAAAGCCTATTTAAAATAAAAAAAAAAAAAAATATTAACATTGAATATCACTTTGCCAAAACATACTTGTGCAGTTTATATCACAGATGCTTTTATTTGCAATATGGTTAAAAAAAAAAGGACTTAATATTCCTAAAAATACATAAATATACCTGGGGGTAAATGCATTGGGTTGAAACCAGGTCGTAAAAATGGAGGTGGTGGCGGCGGCGGCACTCCAGGAGCAAATCCAGGAGGTGGGATTCCTAAAGGTGCCGTGAAAGCAGGTGGTTGGAGAGCACCAACCACAGGAGGAGCTGATGGATGTGGTGGAACCTACGAAAAAAGGAAGGGGAAAAATGTGTTACCTCAAGACCGAATGGATTAGTTGTTGTTGTGCTGTGGACTGCTGTCTTCTGGGCTTTGTCCATTAAAACAAGAAAACTTAAGCTACCTTAAATTACTCTGCAACAAGGTGACTTACATAACTGATCTAATTAGCAGTCAAAGAACTCCTACAACTTAAAATATCAACATTGATCTTGTCTGCCTTTGTTCTTAAATAAAAAATTATTCTCTGTGGTAAATCAATACTAATGCATGCTGGTAACTCCTCTAAATATACCCTTTACACAGTAGCTGGAATTAGTTTTACCCTCCAGCATGATACACTACAATGCACACAACTTTGGAGCAATTAACAACCTTTTCTTTTTTCTTTTTCGCTACTTGAGTTTCTATAATATTAGAGTGACTATTGTTTCCTCATTAATTTTTTTTTTAAATTCTGATTTATACCAAGCTCTGAAGAAAAACTGATTAAGTTGGTCCTTAGACTCCTATTTATGAGCTTACTGTAAAAACTACATTAAATGTGTGTGAATCAAAAGGAAAAAGTTTAATCAAAATATGTTCTGCATTTAGAATTGATTTATTAAAGCAAAGGAGAGCTGTGTACTCAATTGATTATAACTGACTCGCCTCCATGACCATCAAAATTTCAGAACTACTACAGCAAGACCCTTCATAACTCATTTATTTCTAGAGTAAACAAGAAAAAGCCTTTACTGCTTTATTCTCAGAACTGAAGGAAGTGGCATTAAACCAAAACATTCTCCTTAAACCTGGAGAAGCTGCTAAAGCTGCCGAGCACCTCATAACCACTTCAAACTTCTCTTCCAAATTCTTTACCAATGGCTAGGTTAAGTCAGCTGAGGCACATTAAAACTTGTACTATTAGAATTTTAAAATCAATTTATTACAATAGGCTTTAATTCATTAGGCTTGAGTGTAGACCACCATTTTTTATTTTCAGTTTTAAATTGGTTATTTATTGGTTTATAATAACCTGCTTAGGGTCTGGCCTGAAGTTAAGCTAACTAAGCAGGATGTGAGAAACTACTGGATGTGGCACGAGAAACTGCCGAACGTGGCAGGTAACAACGTGAGAAGCCAACGAAAGTTAGAGACAGCACCATGAGGGGTGGCTGGATTCCGCAGGTGGTTAAGGGGGTGTTACGTGAACAACTGCCAAACGTCAGCGAGAAGCAGAAAGGAACACAGGGGACCTCCTGGGGACCAGGACCTTGCAAGGCCCACAGTGCACAGGTAAGCGCATCTAGGAGTACCAGATAAGGCCAAGACTACCTAGATGAACATTAACTTTGAGTTACCCTAGAGGTGTTTCCATTAATCGCAGCTAAAGCTTTAGAAAAAGCGCTTCAAAGCCACAGTAACCTAATAGTCTTGGTAGGTCTTTTTGTTTGTTTTACAGGGAACTTCTTCAAAGAAGAACTTACAAAAGTAGCTAGATGTAGCAACAGATCTGTTGATTGCAGTAATGTTCTGCAAAGCAAGCGTTCACATGCAGAGCGTGTACATAGCAGAAGGAATTGAGAAGGGGTTATCAAGACAGCAAAAAGATTTTTAAAAAGAGGGGAAACTTGCTAAGTGCGGTCAGTCCTTAAGGAGTTAAAAGTTGAAAAAAAGGTGGATGAAGCATGTGTACGCAAAGGCTTGAGAAAGTATAATGAATAGTAAAATATTATGATGGGACCAGAACAGAAGTAACATCAAAGGAAAATTATTTAGATATGTTATTAGAGGATATTCATACCTAATTATCAAAGCTTAACTCCCGTACCTCATTTTTTCTAAAAAGTTAACCATCTAATGCATAATTGTAAGTAACACGTTAAAACCTTTCATTTAAGCAGAAAGAAAAAAGGAAGGCAGTAAAAATCTGTGCAGAAATGTCACAACACCTGATTTAAAATACAATTTGAAGTATAAAGTTTCTCTGTTAAAGAGACAGAACCAATGGCTAATAAACACTGACAGATAACACACACAGAGGACTGGTGAACAGTTTCAGAATAATAGCTAATGAATTGGATAAAACAAAGTAACGAAAACGCTACTGGGGAGACCCTTTATTAACAGGGAGACAAACCTTGGGAAAACCTGGTATTTTACTAGCAACACTGGAAACCGGAACAGCTAACCTCTCGGTGACGGTAACGCATACTGCCAGGTGCACCTCATTGAACATGTCCTGGGGTTTGGCCTGCATCCAGGTACAACTATTTCTTACTGCACACCTCTCATGGAGACTTGAAGGAGAATCATTGGCCCCGTGAACTAAAGGAGCACAGTCTACCTACAGTGCTTCAAGACAGGGAAACATATATTTAAGGGCACCTGGAGTCTCCAGTAGGAAGACTGCCAAGAAGGAGTCTGCCAGTTTCAATAGGAAGGGTACAGGATGGACACTGGACCAAAGCACAACTCCCACATCTAGTTATAGGGAGAAGGAGCACGTGGGATTGAGAAATACATCAGGAAATTTGGGAGATACGCACTCAACTTGGACTCTGGCTTCTGGCTGAAAAGCCATTAAATGAAGAAAAGGGACTTCGGGTTGGACTGGAAAACTTATGGAAAGGGTGGCCACAGCAAACTCCCTGGACTTCAGTGTATAACTCTAGCAAAGCCTGAGCCATAGTTCACTGCAGAAGCATGGCAGTTTTCGGAGGGTGACACCAAGCTTTGCCAGGAGAATGGAAAACCAATTGGCCAAAACCTCGTCAATGAATACACAACACAAGCGATATCACAAGTGCTATTAACTGAATCTGACTCTCAACAACCAAGAAATAGACTTAAGCTGATCTTGGACACTGCAATATGACTTAAAAATAAACACAGACCTACCCTCAGAGTGGACCACTGAAGTGGATTACTCAGACCTGCTGGAGTGGGACCAGATTCAGCAACAGCTCAGAGATCTGAATCTACAGGCAAGAAAAGGGCTCACTCCAGCAGCACAACACAACAGAAGCACTGCACCTCTCTTGCCAACAACCCAGGACCCTGTGGCTGAGAAGACGCTGTGTGCGCTATTGAGGCCAAAGAACCAGACTTACCTACACAGGCTATCGCTCTTAGAAGGACGGTACTGATTTTAAGCGCCTTACTACACAGAGGTCGCATTCATGGGTCAAGGTGATACTGGCAGGAACAGGAGGACAGTCTGCAGCTCAGGTGATGTCCAGCAGAGCAGGGCTCCACCCCTCTGTGTCCAGCCCACACAGAAAGGTAGCACAGAAGGCCCCTTTGGGCTCCACCAGAGAAAGGAGTGATGCAGCCCCTTCCCATCCTACCTTTAAGCACGGGATTGCCAGGGCTGTGGGCAGATCTCAAAGCTGCTGACTAGGCCCCCACCTGAAGTTAAGCTTCACAAGAAAGGGCATTACAGGCATGAGAAGCTACTGGACACAACATGAGAAACTGCCAGATGTGACAGATAACAATGTGAGAAGCTGACAAATTACAGAGAGTAGCATAAGGGAGGGCTGGATTTTGCAGGCGGTTAACAGGGTGCTTTGTGAACAACAGCCAAACTTCACAGATAACCAGAAAGGAGCACTGGGGATCTCATGGGGAAAAGGACCTTCCTTGCGAGGCCAACGGTGCATAAGTAACCATATCCAGGAATACCATACAAGGACAGTATTACTTAGGTAACTGTGCCATAAATTGCAAATCTGGGTAGGGATGCAGCAAAACTGGGACCAACATGGAAAAAAAAAAATGAGGGGGGCAAAAAGGAAGGTCAAGAAGTGAGAAAAGAGACTAAGTTATGGGAATGGTACAGCCAAAGCTGTTTGGGGTTATCTGCCAGGCAGCCCTACACCTGATCACTGCAGCCTGAACCAGGATGATGCAGAAAGCCTGTTCTGCCATACCACAGGCACCAAACCTGCTTCTCCAGTCAGAGGCCCAGGGCGGGCAGGGTGCTCCCCACGGCTGACAGGGGAGCAGGCAGACGAGGGACCGAGCAACCTGGTATCACTGTCCTGATGGCCATCCCAGGCTGGACAGCATCAGCAGTTACCCAGCACTCACAGCAACCTCCCCACCTCTTAACAGTCCCCAACACTGAAGCCCATACAAATGAAAGCAGTTCTGCTTGTATCAGAGGACAAAAACACATCAGCTAATTAAAATGCAACGGTACTCTACAAAGTTATTTAAACAAAAGAAGTAGAATACAAGCAGCTTTTTCCTTTAGGCATGAGGTCACATTTGCATATTACAAAACATGTTACTTTTCCTACTAACATGACAGCTGAACTTAATTTGTAGGTTTTAAGAACTATTTACAAATTATTAAACTATCGTATTTATGGCCAGAGAAGACAATCGAATTAGTCAAGTATAAGACAGCATAAAAAAGTTCACTGTGAAACCAAAGACAAAGAGTAAATACAGTTCTCTGATCCTGGTCTGAATTTGTGAACATGCAAGTTTCTTTGTCATAGTAAAAAACTGAAGCTGATGAGGGTGAGACAAGCAATCGGCACACTCAATATACTCTGAAACTGGTTGGTTTTTTCTTTACACTTTCTTTTTCAGCATGGATTTAAGGAAAATAAACAAAATCACTACTATTTAATACAGTTACTAGCTATTAAAACTCTCTGAAATTAGAAATTTGACTTACGTATTCATTTACTAATAATACCTCTGTGTCAAAACAACACAAAATTCAAAATACTGTGTTCTCAAATCACATAATTGGCTAAATTATGTATGTCTTCAAATAATTTGAGTTCTTGATCATTTCTGAGTGTCTGCCATATTGTAATTCATAAACCAAATTTTCTCAAGATGTAAAATAGTTTTATCCACACTTTCTCCCATTTGGAAGAAGGTATACTACTATTTTAACAGCGAAGAAGGAAACTATTACTAAGATGTATCTGTCAATAAATATAGCTAAGAGAAATACAGATTATAAAACACCGGAGGGAGTAATTATTACTACATGCTACTTAAACTTTTAACAGTACAATTTCAGAGTGCTCTTTTAGCAAATGAGCATACAAGATCAGCTTTGACTAAACCATTATAACAACTAAGGAAGAGTATGAAAATTTTTATATTAAATTCTCAAAGGCTGTTCAAAAAGAATATACACAATACGAACAAACAAGAAAGCGGTGTGCATAGTTTAGAAGGTCTATAGCTTATTTAAGCCAACAGCAAGGAAAATTAATTAAGAAAACAGAAGGGGAAAAAATGCAATCATAAAACTGAGAGGATGCAATTCAGCCCATTAATAAAAAGAATCTACTGCAATAATTTATCCAGGACTGAGTGAACAGATATTAGAAGTACAATCCTACAACACTTCAAATAAAGATCTGGCAGACACACATATGCTCTGTCTACATTACCATTAGAGCAGGAACCAGGTTTTGGAGCAAATCCTCCATCATTCCCACTAACCACATGCCGACTCAGTTCCCAGAGCTGTGCTGGTACATGCAAACTACATCCCTTTTCAGGGAAATCAAATCAGATGCTCTGCTCTTGCTGGGCACAAACCATGCTCCAAACCCTAATGGGTTCAGTTTTTTTCAAGTCTTCCATTGCTGCTGTGACTTAGCAGAAAAGGAATGTTCTTCTATGAGACTGTATTGCTCTTTTACATGGAGAAGCTCAAATAATGGATTTCAGGTGCATACTCGTTTTATGGGACAGGAAAGTTATCTTCATGAACTGACAGCATAGCCAGTCTGTGAACAAGAGTATTTTTAACCAGGGGCAACAACATGACAAACACACACCCATAAAATCAACTAGTTACCATTCATCATATTGCCTCCCTCTCTTTACCTTACGTATTGCCTTACTGAACTATTATTCAAAGTTTTTTGTTTAGATAACCAGAGCAAATGAGAAGCAACTCTCACCTGTGGAGGAGGTACTGTTATCGGTGCTGGCATGGGAACGGGAATTGGAACTGGTAAAGCTTTAGGTATAGGTGACACTGGTTCATTATGAGTAGCTTCTGCACCTCCATTTTGAGCTACTTCATTTTCAGACTTCTTGGGAATCCCCTTCCACTCTATACAAAAAAAACCCAAACATACATGTATCAAGCTCAGTAGAAGCAGACAAGTAGTCAAGTACTGCCATGTAAAACTACCATGTTTTGTGCTGTGTACAAAAATGACGCAATTGAAAATACGTTGATAATGAGAAGCACACAGCTAAAAAGCATTTAAACATGTTTCTGACAATAAAAATTCCAAATTACTTTAAACACAGTACAGCAAATCACTGAAACATGGCAAATAGATTTATTTCTTTCATTAGTCATTTAACATTTCTTTGCACTGACGGCATTTATACATGCCCAGGCCTCTGAAATATATTATCTGTCACAAAAACAGTAAGGCTGTTTTGGGACAAGCTTTCAACAGGTTCATTGCATTGTTCTCGAGCAAGAAGGCAGCAGCTTTTTCGCTAATATGAGAAGTCATTTCTGAAAAAACTATTTTCAAGTCTTGAACAAGGAAAAGCAGAATACAACAATAAAGAATCGCAGCAAAATATGAGAAACAAATATGGCTTTAAACTAATTTTACAGAAGAAATATGGCTCCTGTTGTTTGTCAGAACTTCCTGGGAAAAGACAGCTAAGCAGAAAAAAGGGATCACTGAAGAGGCATTATGGAAAAGAGAAAAGCACTGAGAAGACTGGAACACATTGGGGTTATGGTTATCAGTTCTTTGACTTTCATTTAAAATACACACTCAACTTATTTTTGTGTATTTATCATGAAGAGATGCTACTATTTAGAATAACCACCACCTAATAAGGGCAAAGCGGACAGAATGACAAAACCCTGAAAAAAGGTTTCAATAACTAGACAGCACACCACACAACGGTTAAAACCAACACAGTGGTCTATAGTACCAATTCAAAGAACTTAAGGCAATTTCAATTTTTAACTATCACATTCATTTAATATTACTTTTAAAATCACAACAGCCAGCACACTACTGGCTCTGTATTGATTTGAAGCCTGTAATTTATTTGAAGCTGCTGATTATAACAGGGGTCATTTTATGAATACAACCATAGAAGCCTGACATTTTCACTGCTTACAGTCAAAATAACAAAAATTCTATTAGCTCCCTATAAATACAAGACTTGCTAAAGGAATGGAAAATGCCACAAGTGTGAAAACTATAGTCACTTTTTTTTAGAAATTATGAAGTTGCCGTCAGCTCAGTTGCTACGCAATTACTCCAAAGGCAGGCTCCTTTGCTAGGGGTGCCTCACACAAACCGAGGACAGGACGGGGACACCAAGCTGGCTCTGGGACTAACAAGTACAACACACTTGCACGGTGCACTACCATCAAGGGCAAACATCAGCGCAGCTGAGAGGTCACCTAGGATCCAGGTGCATTTTTAGCCCAGCCTCTCGTAACACAGCTGCACAACTCCTGATGAGGGAGTGTCCTTAACTGCTTACAAACTCTCTCCAGCCTACGGGTTACACATGCTGCATTTCTTAGCCATTTCAACGATTTTATATGCACCTCAAGAGTCATGAAAGTCAGCCACACCAACTTCAGTACACCAGCAGAATGGACACTTTTTAAAAAGCATTTAAAAGTGTAGCAGTACTTTACCCGGACTAAGAGTTTCGTTGTCCAACATTCCTCCTTCACAGAAACTTTCAAGATCTTCAGGTTTCACTTTGTCCCATGGTATGTAAGTAACACCTAATTCTACATCCCAATACTGCTTGTAATCTGGCTTTATACCTTTATTCAAAGCCCATGCAATCTTGGGGGGAAAAAAAAAAAAAGCACGTAGTCAGTTAAATGTTTCTATTTTAATGGATTTAATATTTAGTTTTCACAAAACAGCATTACCATTTGAGGCTGGAAAGCAAAAATAATACTCTGATTGAAACTGCAATAAAAATAGGTTAGTTACAAACTCTGAAATAAGAGGTTTTTGGAGCAGAGTTAGTTCTTATTTCTTGGCTTGACTCTTGCACACAATTTGTAAAAATGTGTAAAGGCAGTTTCTTCAAGTGTTCCTCAGTCACTAAGATTAATTCTGTTTCCCTTCAGAGGACAGTGTCGCACTCTAATACAATGTTTTACAAAAGGAAGAACTCCACTAATGAATGCATTCTTCCTTATTTATTAGTACTCTTTGTAGGATTATCATATATAATTAAACTTGGTTATAAGACAAATAACCAGCAACAAGAAAAACATAGTTGTAGTCCACTGTACTGACTAAAAGGACATTATTTTTGCTGGTTAGATGACTATTGGCAATGTTTTAAGGAAACTGACCTAAGTTCCACTAGTCAAATTACAGCACAGGAAGAATATTTATCAAGAAAAAAAGTGGTCCATTTGCATAAACTTACAGAATGCCATATCCAGAATACCTAAAAGTCTAAAATAGATCAAAAAGGATTACAGTAATTACAGTAACTTTAGAATAGCCTGACATTTTCCAGGAAGTACCTTTATAGATTTCTGATTGACTTTGAAGTTTCCTCGGCTCAGTTTTTGTAGGGCACGGTAAGCATCTTGTCTGTGAACCATTACAATATAGGCACATCCTCTAGGTGGTATCATCTGTTAGTATTTTAAGAAAAAAAAATTGGTTTTGCTAGCACATTAACAAAGTAATGAACAACATACAAGTGGAACATCAGCAGGTGTTTCAAAAAAGACTATGGAAGTATGAAAGAGAATGTTAGTTCAAGATGCTAAGATAGCCCGTATCTTCTGGAAATACAAATTTCTAGTAAATCAAAGCCAACTTCTTATGTGGAAAGTTTTAAACTCTATTCCATGTGAGAATACGGACAATTGTCATATACTGAATCCTTAAAAAAACTGTTAAACACTAGTGTTCCTGTAAATGCTGTGGTCTGGCAATTAGTTAGTTTGTTGGAAGAAACAAGACACTCTAATACCCCACTTCATTCCATATACCACAAGCTGCAAGCTGCATCTCCACATTCAGTTTTATCTGCAGTTTTGTAATAATCTTCATTATTTGAGGAAAAAAAAACTCTGTTGTTTTACAGAAGTTGGGAACAGGAAGAAAGTTACAGTCACTTTTTGTTTGTTTGTTTAAATGAAATTTTATAGCTACTGGAACAGCCATGATATATACAAAAATATCCCTGAATACCGCAAACCATAATAGTTCTCCACATTTATGACTAAAATGCCAGAAGAGAAACAAGTAAAAGAAACAAGAACCCCAGCCGAGAGGCCACATTTCTATAATCAAAATGGTGCAGACAAGGAACTCGGTAGCAGAGTACATAATTCTGTACCCGTGTCCTCAATAGCCCTTTCTCATTCAGTTCTTTCCAGAGTAAGTATGATTTTTATGAAAATGGGATAATCTTCTGTATTACCCCCAAGACCGTTTTTAAATTGCAAGAAACTAAAGCAATTGCATTCTTGTTTTTCTACAAAGTGGACAAATGAACTGAGTTTACACGTTAGAAAACACAACCATACAGGAAATGAGAGCTCTTGACTCTTTTGAACATATCAAAAACAAAGCTGTCTTAAAACACACTGAAAAGACCTTCTGTAACCAAGGCACATCAAAGTAGCTTACACTGCACCATTTATACTTACATTTATTGATTCAATTGGGCCAAACTCCTCCAAAAGACTTCCAACATCCTGTTGAGTTGTCCTTTTGTCAAGTTGTCCAACCCAAAGCGTAGTACTACAAACTACAATTAAAGAGTTAACACAGATGGTAAGAAATCTGTAAATACACATTTCACAAGCCAAAATGTCAAAACAGTAATTTTAAAAGTCAGTTATTCAAACAAAAAAGCCAGCTAATATTAAAATATGTATTTTAATCTTTAAGAGTGTTTGACAGAAATCTCTTTTTCTTGCCTGCCTGGAGCTGTGTTAACAGTTAACCACAGCAACTACATCAGAATCGCTGTTGGAATGCACTCACTAAGAAGCTCTCCAGTTAACTAATATTGAAGTGACCTGCAAGTTCTAATGATCATGAGCTCTGCAAATCATCATAAAAAGGAAAAATATGCTTTGCTGCTAACAATGCTCCATGAAATATCCCAACATATACAGTGGATATTTCACAACAAAGTAACTCACTGTGCTCAGTATGAAATCCAAGCCACGCACCACCACAGCAAGTTATGGATGGTACTTACTGGCAAGATGATAATTAGATTGTTTATGGTGATACACCCACTACTAGCAAGATTTTCCTCCAGAATCCAGTGACAATTCAACTACAATGAGCAACCAAACTTTTAACCTCTTTAGTGACCTATCCAATGCCATTTCTTTTTACGGTTAAGTGAAAAATTATTGACATAAGCTGCTTCTTTCAGGAAAAACTAACCAACATGCTTATATCCCTTCAAGGTAATAAAACAGCAAATTAGCTCAAACCACCACATTCACCGAAGACCACTACAGCAACATTTAATACTCATCTATGTTTTCCTCACTAAGTGATACAAAACTACAAACCTAAAAAGCATTATGTGACAGAATCTGGGAGAGATCTTGGCAAAAGCGTATCTTGCACCACTGCCAGTGAGCTTTTAATGAACAGCGACAACGTCTTGCAGTCCTTTTCAACTAATGGTACTGTCATTCACAAGGTTTTAGCTAGTTAAAACTCTTTAGTTTTTGTCCCTCTTATATGACAAAGAACTTCTCATTTTACTTGATGATTCCAGAGAAGATTCCACACTCCCCAAGAATATTGAGATGACAATTACTACATTTTGTCTATAAATACAGGCAGAGCCAGGATTATTTCAGAAATCCTAGCATTAGCCTGTGTGTTTTCCAGGTCAAAGCTCTCTTCCAGGTTTGAGAGACACACAACATTGAATCATTAGAAAAATCATAATAATGTGCTCAACTTCTTGTTGCCTAATCTCCTTTAGCTTATATATCTCGAAGGAAGGAAAAGAAAAACATGGTGTTTCAGCTTTTTCTTTCCTCATTTTACATCCAAAATATTTCTCACTTGGAGATATTCCAAAAATGCCAAATTGTCTACATATGAGTAAAGGAAGTACAGAGATGTGTGGAGAATTTAATTCTTACCAGCTTTACAACAGTTCAGAAAATAAATCATAGGATCATAGAATTGTTAC
>NW_009604774.1:0-432 GCF_000690535.1 Cariama cristata
CGGGCCGCCGAGGCCTCCCCCCACAACCTCTGCCAGCATCTTTGCAGCAGGCATCGCTGCCGCCCCGGCACGACGGCAGCGCAAACACCAACAAGGGACAATTCCCAAGGTGACACCCGCGGAATAGGAATGCAACAGCTTATTCTGCCCGTCCCAGTTGGTTTTTCCCCATAAAAGGGAGTTGGTTGTCTGTAAAATTAGTTGTTGTGAGCTGGAGCCATTCTAAATGAAGACAATCCCTTGTTCCAGACCTCGCGGTCGTTCACAGCCAAGCGGAGCCGAGCTCACGATGTGCCCACCTTGCAGAATTGCAAACTGTCCGTAGGTGACCCGGGGCTGGCGCAGGGCTTGCAAGGCAGCCCCCAGCCCCTGGCTTTGGCGGGCATCAATGCCAGGGGGCGGCAGCGGGACCCGCACACCGCCGGGGGGGGG
>NW_009604774.1:466-842 GCF_000690535.1 Cariama cristata
GCTTTGGCGGGCATCAGTGCGAGGGGCTGCCAGCGGGACCGGCACACGGCCGCGGCGGTGCCCGACCTCTGCCGCAGTCAGGGCTGGACAGAAATCACAGCAAATAACAGGGCGAGATGGGGGAAAGCGGGCGGCACTCGCCAGCCGGGCAGGACCCCTGCCTTACCCGCTTCTGCAACGGGCAGGGAAAGCCGGGCTTTGCTACAGGATGGGGTTGCTCCAGGAATGATGCTGCACCAGCACTCAAAACTCTAAAAAAAATTTTAAATTAATCTGAAAAAGCTTGAACGTCAGCAGCAGCTCTGTCACCGATGGGGACACAAAGATGCGGGGCCGTGGGTGGCTGTGGGGAGCCGGGTTTGCTCCCCTGCCCAGG
>NW_009604775.1:0-1719 GCF_000690535.1 Cariama cristata
CGCTGGTGCTGGCCTGCGGGGACACCCCCGGGGTGAGGAGGTGTCACCCCAAATCCCTTTGCCTCTCAATGAACCGTTAGCGAAAACCCAGGCCTTCAGGTTCTTCGTGTATCGGTGGGGGTTTGTTTTGGTGCCGAAATGGTTTCTTTCTCACCCGTTATTTGTTTTAGCACCTGGTAAAATCATACGGGCCTTGGGGAGCGCAGCGGTGAGTCCTTGGTCACTGCCGTTAATTACACAGTTGGCGATTGCTTATCAGAAGGGACGGGTTAATGAACCCAAACCAGCCCCGATACTCGACGTAATCCTCTGTTATCCACCCAGTTGTGCCCGCTTGCCTCTTGGCATTGTGGCGTCTTGTCCTCGGCCGCTGTTTTGTCACCCTCACCCCTCTGGTAAAAATTGGCGGCGGGTGTGTGAGGCCGCCCCCGCCACTCTTCCACCTGCGGATAAGGACCAGGTTTGCCTGTCAGCCCAAGGCTGCTGGGGAATGGGATTAATCCCCTTAAAAGCCAAACCAGAGACATAATTCCCAAATGTGAGTGAATAATGTTGTCTATAGGGTTTCCCAGGTGGGAAATGGGCTTCCAAAGGGGTTTCTAGCTGTTGGTCTGCTCTGCGTATCCCTACAAAACGAAACCCAGTGCAGAATCCCAAGTTCCTCCATCAATACTGCTGCAAAACCAACCGGAGTCCCAAGTTCCTCCACCAGCTGACGTTCTGGGAGACCCCATTCTGAGGGAATACTTCCCGACTCCCCGCCGCTAAATGCTGTTTCTGACTTCCCTGCGGTTCACCGCCGAGACCCTTTCATTTAGGAGAACAGAGAACTGTTGCCGGCGTCCTTTCCCATAGCGGTTTGTGGTTTGCTTAACTGGCTGGGGAGAGAAGAGGGGTGCACGTAATTGAGCTCGAAGCCTTGTTTTTCCCAAAACTGTGAGCTCTGAGGAAAATTTGGGGGTCGATCCTATTGGTAGAGCAGCTGTTGGTCAACAGAAGCTGTAACTGATGCAAATTATTTATGAATGATGGTTGGGTTATGGGGGGCTTTTTGTCTCACGAGGCACTAGAGGAGCATCTTTACCCACAGAGGTAAGGCTCATCGCCTCCCTGGCACCCGGTGTGATGCCAAGATATGTATTTGAGGTCAGATTGTCCCTTTTAATCGCTTCCAAATGGCTCATGGCCTCTTTGTGTGGACACTGGAGATAAAAATCGTGGTATTTGCACCGATTCCAGGTCACCCTGCGCTTTAGTCCAGGCTGCTCCCAGGATTAACCAGAGGTTGGTGTGTAGTGGGCAGGTCCTTGGCGCTGGGACGTGCTCAAAGTGAGCAAGAGTCTGGTGCTCCGTGTAAATATATATACAGCGCTCCTCTTAAATAACGCCTGGGGTGTCCCCCCGCCTCCTGCTGAGGTCACGGCCACGCTGGATTGCATCAGAGGTAGCCGGGGGGGTTGAGGATTTTTTGCTTGGATTGCAAACGGCCGTGCGGGCCTCGCTTCTCGTCTCGTTTGCTTTCTGATCCTCCTCTCCCCAGGAGGATGGGGCTTTCCCCCCCTCCCCACAAAAAGCCACGAGGGAATATTACTGCATTTGAAATTAGTCAGTTAAGAGGGGCTGTTGTCCACTGTACGCTGGAGAATGGTTAGGAGGAGAAAAGCCACCTCCGTGCTGGCCAAGACGATGGACGCTGCTCTCCCGGCGGGGCTGGCGTGG
>NW_009604775.1:1825-10205 GCF_000690535.1 Cariama cristata
GTGGTACGCTGTCGGCAGGAGCGGTGTGAGGGTCTGCGCTCACAGGGCGGGCTGTCGGCCCTCCGCAGCCGGCTGGGAAGCGTTACTGCGTTCTGCGGTGTCTGTTTTATTCTAAACTCGGCTGTCTGTGTCGCGGTGTGATCCTGGTTCCTTCCACGGGAGGTGGTGGCTGAGGTTTGCCGGGCCCTGCCGCTGGAGCGGGTTGTACCGATCAAAACCCAGATCCTCCGAGGCGGCAGGGGTTTACACCGATGGCTTGTGCCGCAGAAATTACATGTGGGTTGAGGAAAGCTGCTGTTCTTCCAGCTCTTCCGTCCTTTCCGGTGCTCCAGCCGTCCTTTCCGGTGCTCCAGCATCTTTTTCCTTCAGCTAAACTATGCCCAAGCTTCCTTTTTATTTAGACTAATTAGTGGCCCAAAACCCGAGGCATTATTATGCGTTTCCCATGTACAAGACCAGAATTCACAGCCCGGATCCCTCATCCCGCTGCAGAGCGCTGGCTCTCCCTTTGAGATCCCCACGTTGGGGGATGCAGTCGTGGCAGTGAGACGCCTCTTTTTCCTTGTTTGTTTTTTTTTTTTTCCCCTCCCTTTTTTCCCCCCAGCGGAGGGAGCGGTGGTTTCCAGCTTTCTCGACAGGGGAAACTGGCAATGGTCTCGCCTCCTCGGGGTTTGGCTTCTCTCCTTCGCTCGCCAGCCGCTGCCGCCGCCTCGCCTCAGCCCTGCGTCGCTCTGCCTGCTCCTGGCAGGGGGAGGACAGCTTAGAGCGTGACCTGTTTTCATCCCTTTTCCTGACCTCTCAACACACGGTTACGGTGATGTTAAAGATCAAACAACCCTCAAATCTGTCCGGGAGCTTTTATTTTGTGGGATGAGCGGCCCTGATGCCTGCTCTCCTCACTGAAGGTTCTCCTATGGCACAAACACTGGGCGGATAAATCCTTTGGGCGTGACGGGGAGGAGTGGGGTGGGTCTCGCTGGATTCCTTGCCCTGCTGTCTGCATCGTTTTAGGCAAATATTGGTGAAGTGGTTGATTTTAAATAAAAAGAATCCCTTGACCTCACCGACTCCCGAGTAACGTTTCAGACGAGCAACTCTCCTTGTTTTATTCTATTACTATTTTTTAGTAATAGGATACTTTTATTACTCCTGCTACTCCTTTCTAACCCCTGCAAGTAGTTTTAGCTGCACGGACTCTCTTACTTCTGGTTTTTACAGGGTAAAACATGATTTTATGAATTTTCTCAGGCAGGGCGGCGCAAGTGGAGTTCTGCCTGCGTGGAGAGAGTAAAGCCGCTTGATCCCACTGCTGGAGAGGTGGGAGGGCGTGCTGGAGAATACCTAGGTTAGCTTCTTGATTTAAAGTTAGCTTAAAGAGATAAGGATGGGGGATACTTCTGAGAGCCTTCTTTGATTGCAGAGTGCGGCTCTTCTGTTTTTATCCTGTGTTTTCCACCCGGACGGGGGCCGTGACCGTCCCTGATGCTGCAGCGTTACTGCGCGAGTGCCGGACAGACGATCTGGGTGATAAATCACCACATGCTGAGCGTCTCTGTCGTCGTGCGTGTCTGTCACCCACCTGGCCCCTGGGATTGGGTTCCAGATGGGTGTCGTGAGCCCAGTGGGACTTGAATTCACGGTGAAATACGTGTGGGTGAGGCTTCCATCTGCATCAGGGTATCAGAGCTCCTGGAGGAGTGTCTGAAGCCGTCGGGTGAATGAGATACCTCCCTGGGAAGGAGGAGGGTTTTTTTGGGGGGAGGGGGGAATTGGGCAGGAGGACGTGAGAGCAGAAGGCAGCCGGCACGGCTGGTGACCGGCTTGGCCGGGACCGCGTAACGGGCGATCCGCCGCGCGTGTTTGCCATGCATCCTTCGCATTCTTTGCCGAGCGGGCTCTGCTTCCAACAAACGCAGTTGTTGCTCTCTTTCTGCCCTGTGAAGGGGCTCGGCTGGGGCTTGTGGGGCGGGTTTGGGAGCAGGGAGCTGCTCTGGGCGAGGGGTGTCTATGAATAAGGGGTTCTGCAAGCGCCATAGGGCTCAAAGATCGTTTTACCCAGGTAATCTGTATTATTGCATCGTTTTGACCAGGTAATCTGTATTAATTCATCATCTCTCCCCGTTTTGGTGTCAGAGTTCTGGTTTGTGACCCTGGAACCGGCATCGTGGTGCGAGCTACCTAACTTCCCCTCCCCTCGCTGTCCCGTAGGTGTGTCCGAACCACGATGACCGTCCCTCAGCTCCTCCTGTGCCTGTCTCTCTCCATGCTCTGCATCTCGAGCAAACCCACCGAGAAGAAGGACCGGGTTCACCATGACCCGCAGCTCAGTGACAAGGTCCACGATGACGCGCAGAACTTCGACTACGACCATGACGCTTTCCTTGGCGCGGATGAGGCCAAAACCTTTGATCAGCTCACGCCGGAGGAGAGCAAGGAGAGACTTGGGTAAGGAAAAGAGCCGAAATAAAAATCAGATTGAGAGAGAACAAATCTGTAGTAGATTACGCTGGCCGTAAATGTCACCCCGGTGTTCATAAATGTTCTCTTCCACCTCGAGTGGCAGAGGTAGTCTCAACTAGAGCCTTTTAAATGTCATTTTTAAGGCAGCGGTAGCTGCAATTTAGTGACCAACACAAATGGTGGTGACAAAGTTATGCAGCACATGCACAGCTCTCCTCGCTGGAGATGTTACTGTCAGCCTGCAAGGTCACCTTGAGTCGTTTCAACTCTGCACGCTTGCCTCTAAGCACCAAATGCTCCCCAAAACTACAAAATACACGTGAAAATAAGCATCTCTTTCCCCTTTGCCGTACTCAAACCGTGCTAAATGAGCTCACTGGTCTCCAGTTACCGCTGGAGTCCGAAGGCCCGTGGGATTACTTGCATTTTCCTGCCACGTTATTCTCCCTAGTGGAGAAGCAGCTGGTTGCTGCGCAGAGCCACGAGTTAGTGAAAACAGAGCGTCTCTTGAAAATTAACTTCTGCTTGGTCGCTCTGCCTCCCCTGCCACCTGCAGACATCAGAACGGGGCGTTTATCGGAGACGCTCTCAGCTCCTCGGCACTACAGCGTGGGCCTTTGTGCGCCCGGCAGCAGCTGCCAGCGCAGTTGTTCACGTTGGGCTTAGAAAGGCTTAAACCTTCGGAGGTTCGGCCCTGACGAGACATTTTTTGGAGACTCTTGAGGGTTGTGCTCCCGCCTGGCACCTCCCTGGTGAGCTTGACCTTGCCGTTGGGATGTTCCTCAAGATGTCGGGCTGAAGGACTGACTGGTGATGGTCCAGATCGCCCGTTAACTCTTCCACGTTGCCTGTTTTTTTTCTGATTTTGAAGACAGCAGACTGGTGGCGTTGCCTGCTTTCCGCCTTTGGTGCAAGAGCTGAGCATCTCACCTCACACTATGGCCAGTGGAGCAGCGCTTGCTGCAGACCACCATGAAAACAGAGGAAGGGGGCACAGTTTTTTGGGGGGGAATGAGGCTCCTTGATGAGAAGGGAAAGCTTAACCACATGTAGGTGCTCAGAGAAATGCCACTGGGAGGCAGGTAAACCAGACGGACGCGGCTGGATTTGCAGGGCAGGGTGATGCCAGGCTCTCCCACGTGCTTTAGCACCCATCTGCGGGCCTCTCCACCAGCAGCCTGCTCTCGATAAAGGCTCGGCAGAAACAACGCCGTGCCTGCTGTAAAGGAGGTTAGAGCCTGTTTCTTTTTTTCCCCTGGGGACTCTTTTAAACTGGAAAAAAAACCTCACCTCTTTGGACCACTGAATCCATTGCAGTGAGGCCCTCGTCGGTCTGCAAACTGCAAAATGAGACGAGCCGGGCGGCTTTTTGCAAGGGAAGTACGCCGGCGATCCTCCCCCCTGCACTGTTTTCCTGACCCGTAGGCTTTGTCATGGCTCTGCGCTTTAATTTCATTGTTCTGCTGAGTTATCTACTGGAAAAAGCTGGCAGTGGAAGCGGGGCTGGGGTAAGAGTTTCCACTCGGATGTTTTAACGAGGCTGTTTCAAACTGCTCTTGCCCTTGACATAAACCAGCTTGCTTTTTTTTTTTTTTTTTAATCGGAGGCAAATTCATCACACTTTCCTGAGCTTGAATTGGTTTGAGAAACTTGTTAAGAATGCATAATTATGTAAATGATTTTTTTTTTAATGACTGTTGTGCTGTTGAAAGGAGCTGGTTTTCTGGGAGCGAGCTCTGGCTCCATGTTGCCCTACAGCCCTTCTCACCTCCCTTTTTCTTGGGGTGACCAGGATTTTGGAACACTGTCCTGTGCTCGACCTTGTTTTTCTTTAAAGGCCGCTGAATTAGGGGAACGCTCCGTGCGTTTCCTGGCAATAGTGCTGAGCAAACAGGATCCCCCTGCTTCCCTGGGACGCTTGAGTGGGAAAGCAAAGCAGCCCATCGACTCCAGCTGCCAACCATCACAGAACATCTGGTGCCCCTGCCACCCCCTCCCCACGCAGGGTGACAAAACTGCCCTGGTTTTTATTAAAACTTACGGGGTTTATGGCTTCTGCCCTGGGAATCCAGCCTGTGAGCGTCTGGTTTTGGCACTAAGCCGCTGAACCAGCTGAAGGCAGAGGTTTAGGAGCAGCCAAAGTGTCCCCAGCGGTGCCAAGCTTGCCCCAGGCTCCAGGTGGGGACAGAGTTTAGCTTTCCCTTAATGCAATTAAACGAAGAAGCTGTTTTCTAATTAAACCTCTGAAGTTCTGCTGCCCCACCTAGAAACCTTTCCTGGAAAAGTCACCCTGATGCAGGCTCCAGTTCTTCATTCCAGGGTTTTGTGGGTTTTTTTTCCAATACATCCTTGTGAGGGCAGCGAGCTGTGCCAGTGCCCGAGCGATTCACAGCTCGGCTGGTGGCCTATTTCTCATCGCCTTGGCTGAAGAGATGAAAAGTGGTTTTGTACGAGATCTGCCGCTGCCCAAAACTTGTCGCTTGGCTGCTCTGCTCTGCCACCTCTTCGTTCTGGTGACGCCGTGGGGTTTGGTGTCACAGAAACCTTTTTAATCAGGCCAGGATGGGTCAGATTTTATGGTCGAGGAAGCAGCAGGGGAAATTCCCGATGGGATCCAGTCCTCGGAGGCTGCTTTGTGATAAAGCTGGGGGAGGATGATGCCCACCCTTCCTGGGAAGCGAATCCCCAGCTTGGCCCGGTCCTCGACTCTTGTGTTTGCAGTTTAACCGTTCGCAAACAGCGCAGGAGGAGGCTTTCACCTGCGCCGTGCCTTGTCACACGAGAGCCTTGCGTCCTCTCCTGCTGGTATTGCTGTCCTGCTCTCGAGTGGCAATGCAATACGTAAAAGTTGAATTCTTTCCCTGAAATAGCAACTATTAAAATGTGCCTGTAAAATGACTCAGGCCCCTGAAACGTGGTGCACAGTCTGCGAGCTGCCATCTGCCACAGGTAAAGTACGGCATCGAGCTGAAAGACTCTTCTAGAAGGAAAGGAAATATTTTTACCGGTCTTATCCCTGCTATCGATTCAGGTTTTTGTGCCACAGAGGAAATCATGGGTTTGCTGTTTAAAAGCAGTTATGGAACAACAAAACCTGGGAGCTAAGTGTGGGGTGACTCCGGTGTCCCGTCTGTGTGACGAGGCTGGGTTTGCACCTGATGTTTCGCTTTGCATCAATATTCTGAGAATTAGTAGTCTTGTGGTGATTTAAAACACTGGCTTTTAAAATTCCTCCAATTACTGCCTTTGAGTTAAGGATTACCAAATTTAAGAGAACTGGTTTCACATTGACCCTTCCTGTTAAAAGGAAGGGGGGAAAAAAAAAAAAATATCCTGGTTCACCAAACGAAGTGTTTTGGGCTGACCGTGCTGCCTTCCCCTCCCCGCGGCTCGCCTGCATCTGCCTATGGATCTCTGCATTCCTCCCAGCGGCTTTTCTTCACAGCTGCTGCTAAAAATAAAGAAGGCACGCAGCCTCGCACCCTGCTTCATAAACCACACATCTCCGGTTTCTCCCTCGGTAAACGGGTGGGCATCGTCCTCGGGTGGGATCTGACGTCGACGTCAGCTTCTCCTCGCTGCCCTACGAGGGTTTTCTCTGCCTTGCTGGGCTTGGGTGTGCAAATAAGCCAAGGGTCGGTCTTTGTCCCAATCTTCCCACTTTTAATGTAAGTACGTATACGTGCTTAACTCCCCGCGCACTGTCGAGGTGGGAAGATGCGCGACTGGCCATTTCCCAAGGTCTAACAAGAAAATGCTTTCCCCTAAGACGCCCTGAAGAATACCAAACCTGAACAGCCCGAGAGTGAGCAAGCCGGTGTTTTTGGCGGCTAAACCGTACGTTGGTTTTGAGGACAAGCTGTCCGTGTGGGGAAATTGCCGGGACCTGGTAAGAAACACCTTGACTTGCTCACTCCGGCACCCAGGAGTAGCTGGCCACCAGTTCAGATGCTCTGCCCGGTCGAACTAGAGCCTTGTTTCCCTTAACTTTTGCTGGATTTTTCTGCATTTTCTACAGAAAGATTGTAAGTAAAATAGATGAAGACAAAGACGGGTTTGTAACGGTGGAAGAGCTGAAAGACTGGATTAAGTTTGCACAAAAGCGCTGGATATACGAGGATGTAGAGCGGCAGTGGAAAGGGCACGACCTCAATGAGGACGGCCTCATTTCTTGGGAGGAATATAAAAATGCCACCTACGGCTACATCTTAGGTAGGTCTCGACTCTTGGGATAAAAACTTTGCGGAGCCGGCACTTGAAACTTGCTGTTTTGTTTTTGTAGAATGATTGTAGATAAGATAGACACGGATAAGGATGGGTTTGTGACGGAGGGGGAGCTGAAAGCCTGGATTAAGAAGGCCCAGAAGAAATACGTGTATGACAATGTCGAACGCCAGTGGCAGGAGTTTGACATGAATCAAGACGGATTTATCTCCTGGGATGAGTACAGAAACGTGACATATGGCACTTACCTCGGTAAGGGGCAAGGTGTCCCATCTGGTGGTGGTCTCGAATCAATAAAGCAGAAGTGCGATGGAGCAGAGCGGGAGCATCCCCAAAGCTTCGGACTATTTTTTTAAAAAAAAAAAAAAAAGTCTCCTCCGAATTTACCTTCTGATGACATTAATGAGGGGCAATCTAAAGAAAAAAAAAAAAAAGTGGGGGAAAAAGCCCCCAAAGGTGGAGTTTGCGATCACACGCAGCTTCGTGACTCTGCTTTATTGATGCACTTCATTGTGAACCTTGGCTCAAAGCTCAGCCGTGAGCAATAATGTGATTAAAGGCGCATGGGGTAAAGGGGTTTTTTGCCTTCTAGCTTTTGAGTGTCAAGCTGCTGGTGGCTTTAGTACCTGAGGAAAGACACCGACCGACCTGTGGCTGTAGAAGTCACGTTTTTCTAGGTGGCTGTGCCCTTCCTAAATCGGTGAAGATCGCTAGCAAAGAGTCTTTTAATCACTTTCCAAAGCTCTGTGTGCACATCTGAATTTCTCCACTTGTCCTGGCAGTAGCTTTAGACCCCAGAGCCTGTAGATTTTGGCACATAAGTCAGGTCAGCAGCCCTGTATGGGCTTAAACGCCCCGAGGAGGGAGGTAAGAAGAAGCTCTTCTGGGGTTAAGACATTACAAAAATACCAGTTCCTCTGCCAGTTTGTTCCCGCCTCCTGGAACACAGACATATATGGTATGATGAGCTACGGCTTGAAAGCATGAAATACGGTTTAATTTACTAAATATTTCCAAAGATAGGCAAATGCGCTCTGCAGAACGTATGGAGGCTGTTGCCTCCCGGTTCTGGCTCATCCATCTGCCCTCGGGCTGCCTCATGGCTTCTTTTTTAAAAGAGTGGGTTAAAGCTTGAGGAAGATTGAAGTTTGCCATACTGGTGGCTGGGGAAATCGGCCCCCCGGGACCCTGTCGGGTCTTACTAAGCCTCCCAGACCAGGGCTGGCGCAGGTCTTACTAAGCTTCCTTTTTCCATTAATAGTGTAATTACTGAGCTCCACAGAAAGCCTAGCCTATCTGCCCCTTCAAATCCAGCCTTGAAGGGGGAGAAGAGGTCCTAGAAGGCTTTTATCACTACTCTTGGAGTGCTCAGTGGGATTTATGACCTGCAGGTGTAGAGTGTTAAAAAAAAAAACCTAAACCCGTAATGCCTTAATGAGAAAATAATTTTCAAGCCTAATTAGTAAGAGAGGGGAGCGCCTGGCCCCCATGGTGGACAATATGCTGAAAAGACCTCACCGGCCTGAGCCGGGGACGGACGCTGGACGCCGCGTGCCCTTGGCAGATGCTGATAAAGCCTATTATAGCACTGCTCCCACATACCTTTGTCCCTACGGAATACCGGGAGGATCCCTACCACCCCCCTCTCCCAGCCGCGCCACCAGGCTCTGCCCGGCAGAGTTGGGCGTGCCTCATG
>NW_009604775.1:10241-11744 GCF_000690535.1 Cariama cristata
TGCTTTTCCACAGCTCCTTTCTGCTGAAATATTCTCTTCTCCCCTCCCTTCTCCTCTCCGGCCGGAGCAGCGCTGGAAATGCCTCTGGAGAGCTTGACACACGGCCAAGAGGCCGGCCGATCCCTTAATCGAGTTAAGAACATCCCTCTCCCGGCGTGTGGGAGCCGAGGCACCACCCGCTGTTGCTGCTCCACTGAGTATTTTAAAAAATGCTTGCTTTTTGTCATCAAAATGAAATGCTGGGCTCTTGGGGTTTTTTTAAAAGAAGAACAACACTTCAGTACTGTCTTAGTCACTGGGTTGCACCCAGTACTGTAATAAAGAAGCTCGGTGTGCATCGGTGCCGAAGGCTGTTTCTGCAGATGGAAATCCAGCTTTCCATAGGGAAAGCAAGCATAAGAAGTGATAAATAACCAAGAGCTTTAAAACCCACTTAAAAATAAGAATATAATGATAATAGCACTTGTTGTTGTTCTTCTTCAGTCCCGTCAGGCTCACTTGTCACCACGGGTGGGTCGTGAAACCAGAAACGCTCGTGTTTCTCCTGGCGGTATCAGGCAGGTTAAAGAGTTGAGCTTGTGGCTTTGCTGCCGGCAGCTCCCGAGCGATTCCCCGGCTCTCGCCCCTCGATCCGCCCTATAAAACATTTCGCTTGTGCCACCGAGGTCAGGGACTAAAATACAAAGCGGTTTTGGGTGGGTTTAACCCTTGTTAAACAGTCCGCTTGCTCGCCTCTCTGCTGCTTCCCACCTGGTTCAAACGCGTTAAAGCCGCCCGGCCGAATGACAGAACCGGCCGTATCCAAAGAAACTGCTTTTAGCTTTGACGCGCGACGAGCCCACGCTGATCCCCAGGCTTTTGTTTGCTCTCACCGAGATTTTCGGCGCACGCCGCTTTCCGAGCTGAAAGCTTGGGAATAGAATAGGAAACTTTAGGCTTCATTGTGCCCTGGAGGTGACTTAAAATAAAATCTTCTTACCATCTTATATTTAATGGTTGGCCAGCACCGGGACTTGTACAGAGCTGCTTAATCCCCTGCCTTTTGTCCTGGAGGTAAACAGAGAAGGGAGAGAGACTTTTTTTAGACCAGGCCTGGCTCTCGCTTGACTTAACCCCACAAGGAGTCAGCTACGTCCTCCTCTGTCGATATTTTTCTATAGGCTGACAAACAAAGCTGACTTCGGTATCCCGAAGCTTATCTATAGCTGTTGGCGTAGCTATATCTAGTGGCCATATGTGCCCAGATATTCCCGCTGCGGCGGGCGCTGGGTGATGTTTCGCTGGCTTTGAAGCCGCCCCAGCAGCGGGGAGCAATATCCCCTTACACATTCTCCTCCAGAAATAGCTTGGGCTGAGCCTCCGGGCCTGCGCTGGCCAAAAAAACCTCTGATCCTTGTCTCCTGGGAGTATCTTCACTGGGAATGCTGGTATCCTCCGGGCGCTGGCAGCTCCTCCTCCTCTTCCTCCTGACAGAGGAGGTGCAGGGGAGACACGACGGCCCCC
>NW_009604775.1:11758-12483 GCF_000690535.1 Cariama cristata
CCGCCGATGTCTAAAATTCAGGCTGCTCTGGCAAAGTGTTGAGAGGTTGAGATTGGGTTGAGGATGAGGTTGAGGTTGAAGTTGAGGTTGGGTTGAGGATGGAAGTTGAGGTTGGGTTGAAGTTGGATTGAAGGGATTGAGGATGAGGTTGGATTGAAGAGGTTGAGGTTGGGTTGAGGAGGTTGAGTTGAGGAGGTTGAGGTTGGATTGGGTTGGTGGTTGACCTTGGGGCATTTCCCCCCTGCCTGAGCTGACCCGAGGTGCTGCCTCTTCTCTTCTCTTCTGCCCAGACGACCCGGACCCTGACGATGGATTTAATTACAAACAAATGATGGTGCGAGATGAGCGACGCTTCAAGATGGCTGACAAAGATGGAGACTTGACCGCCACCAAGGAAGAGTTCACCGCCTTTCTGCACCCCGAAGAGTACGATTACATGAAAGATATCGTCGTGCAGGTGGGTCCGCCGCGGGCGGTGATCTCGCGGTGGTTATGGCAAAGGAATGGACGGAGAGGGTTGGAAAAGGGGGTTTTCGGTGGAAATGGGTGGCCCTGCGGCGGGGCGGCCTCGGACACGGATCAGGGATGGCTGTAGGCAGAGGGCATTAGCCGTGGAGCACAAAACGTGGCTTTTAGGGGGGGGTTATTTTTTTTTTTAATGTGCAGATGGCATCCTCCTGCTTGCTGGGGCTGGATGAGTCGCAGTAAAGGTGGCGGTGCCGGGG
>NW_009604776.1:0-7602 GCF_000690535.1 Cariama cristata
GTGGCCCTTGTGTTTCTCCTTGTGCTCCCGGTTCTTGATGCTGCTCTCGTCCGAGGAGCCGTGCCTGTCTGTAGCAGTTGGCACCTTGATCCGCATTTTTATCTCCTCCTGCTTGGAGGGGAGTGGCCTCTCCCCACCTCCACCTGCCACCGGGATCCTCAGCTTCAGAGCCGAGGCTTTGTCACTCTTTTCAGGGCCGGGAGGGCGCTCGGGGTTCTCTGAGCCACCGATGGGGATTTTCAGGATGATTGGAGAGGGGTTGCTGTCCTGCTGGACTTCCCTCTCCCGCTGCTGCTGGACCAGGAGATTCTGCGCAGCGTAGGCGTACTGAGACCGCACGTTGGCCTCCATGTTCTCCAGCTGCCGCTTCTGCGCCGCCAGCTCCTCGGCGTGCTTGGCCCGGTACTCCTTGAGCGACACTTTGGCCGACGGGGCGTTCTTGCCGCTCTGCTTCTGATAGCCAGCGCCATCTTGCTGTAAAGGATGCTCGGCAGCTGATGAGCTGTCGTTAGTCCTGTGACTCTGGCCGGTCTCCGGTTTGGGTGGATGCTGGGACATCCAGTGCTCAGGCTGGGACATATCCGCACTGCTCTGGTCACTGGGCGAGTCTGCCGTGGCCGGCAGAGATGGCCCCGCTCCGGCGGTCGAGGAGGTTGACATGCTCATTAACCCAGCAATGTTCATGTCCGAACTATTGTTCCTGGAAATCATGTTGAGGATCGTCTGCTCTGACAGGCTCTCATCTTCACCGTGGTCATCAGCCTTTGACTTCCTGGCTGCTTGAGAGGCCTGGAAAAAAAGCAGCGACCGGTCATTTACTTTGGGCTGTCACTAGAGCTGGTTTGATGCAAGCAGCTCAGCTGGTACAGTGCAAGCTCTCTTTTCAAACACTTTGCCCCCATCCCTCCTTGTGGAAAAAGACCCAACCACTGGAAGCAGGGTTGCTAGTACAGTTGAAAAAAACAAAGTCTCTACAGAGTTAATTCAGAACAGACCCACTCGAGCGCTGAAGCAGTATTTTGCAGACGTGTTCAGATCTCCCCACACACACATGCCCTTCAGACACTGCCTTGCATTGTCAGGCCGGTGCTGCCACCCAGCCTCACGCACACAGAAGAAATCAGAGCCTGTGCTCTCCCACAAGCACCCCCGGTCCAAAGCAGATTCTTACCCGCCAGTTCCGAATACGTTTAAGCCGGTTGGGAGTTTTCTCAAGGATCTGCAGGAATTCATGAGTCAGTTCTGCAGAGGAGACACAAACCCAAGCAAGAGGGTCAGAGGAGGGCAGACCAGCACTAATCCATCAGGGCAACCCCCTACTTACTGATGAATGGACCTACTGATGAGATGGAGCTACTCCAGGAGGGGAAATACTGAGATCTAGTATCACTGACCACATTTAAACTGATCTCACTGTGCGCCTTTTGCCATCTCTGTTGTACCATAGAAGCTGCTGCTGCACTGGAAACCTTGGCAAGACCTGAAGTCCTGGAGTCCATGAACTGGCCGGTGGCCGCGTTTGAATGGCAGACCCAGGAACAGAGATGCCAAAATAATGTAAGAGCCTTTGGGGGGAAACCTCGCTCCAAAACTTACCATCTAAGAGCTCCAGAGTTACAGTGCCATCAACGTATTCCCACCAGTGCTTCCCGTCCGTGGAGACTGGGATCTCCCAGTTGGACCACTTACAAGCCAGGTGGATACAGACGCAGGCCACAACGGGAGGGGTGTACTGCAGGCTGAAGGTGGTCAGGTGCAGGCTGACGTCACCAGCAGGGAGAGAGAAACAAAAAGCCATGAACTCCCAAGCCTGAACTTCAGCACTCACAATCGCCCACTGAACAGACGCTGCACAAGAGGTGGACATGGTGGGGAAGTCCCTGCCATTCCTCCCCCAGTACAACCCTACTGTTACGGGCGTCTCTATCCCGCTCCACCGATTTGCTTGTTCCTTCCCTGTTCTGCTGCAGATAATTTGGGTCCAAGCAACTCTGTCAACTCAAGGCTCTGTGGCTCATGCAGCAGCAGCAAGGCACACTGCCGCCCGGCTCAAGCCCTCCTCCAAGGGAGAGGGCCAGCCCCCACCTCTGCTCAATCTGAGAAGAAACTCAGACTCTTCCAAGTGCAACTCCTGGGATGGCATTCAAGGAGAAGACTGGCCCTCTTCGGCTTTTAGGAAGGGTCTGGTCTTTCCCAAATGATTTTTAGGAAAAGCACTGAAGCTTCAGCTGTGAATAGCACCATATGCTGGAGTGACTGAGGAGCACCTAAAAGGGAGCCTGCCCGCCTATCAAGCCATTTTCATTAGTAAATTAATTTGCAACGTGACAGCTCGGACATCAGTGCCGGGAGGTCTAGGTAACACTGAAAATAGGAGAATTGATGGACTAAGAAAGCATCCTACTCTCTACTGGCAGGAACACCAGGTCCACTAAGCCTTAGAAACCATGACAGCAAGTTGAGTGCAGGATTTGCCCACTGTCACACTCCTGAATCGGCCCTTTCAAAGAGCGCTTGATGGAAACGGTGCCACTGAGCATCTACACACAGCCACAGGATGGCATTATCTGCATTTCTTCGCCATGCTTGGGGTATTAAACATCCTTCCATCAATGCAATGCGGAGAGACAGAGATATGCATCTACAGCCAAAAAGCCTGAAGCCGTTTCACGGATACTGTATTTATCCATACATCAAGAAGTCAAACCCAGGAAATTGAGAGCCTTAATCCAGTCTGCCAAGGTAAGAAGTGAAATTAAGGTGCACAAAGAGCCTTAACTCCACCCCATAATGATGCCAGAAGGAAATAAACATCTGTAGCAACATCCGATAAACCTAGTTCATCACTTAAGCACCTTCATCAGGTGTTTCATGGCATCACTTTAAGGCAAAATTGAGGCTGCCTGGCTGCATTTCTTACTTTCTGCCTGGATTTCTTTCAATTATAACCTTAACTCATAATTCCTTGGTTTTGCAATTATCGCTGCAGGGATAAAACACGTTTTAAGGATGCATTTACCCACACATTACTAACACCACCTTCCCTTTACGCTACTTTATGCGGGAAACCCACGGAGTGCCCTTTGGAGCTAGAGAGCACCTTCAACAAACACTTGTCCCAGCACACTGTGGAGGTGAGCGGGTAACACCTCTCACAGACAGAGAGGAGAGAAACGACTCACCCAAGGCCATGCACACTCACGGCTCGACCAGGGCTTGGAAGCATTCTCTGACTCTGCAGCTTTACCTGAGCTAGCACCTAAACCATCTTTTTCTCCCATCCTTTCACTTCCGCGAGCTCTTTCACAAAAACACAAGATTTTCCATGTCCATGACTTGATCTGTTCCAAACATTAACTCCATGATTTGCCTGAAGCTGGTAATCCATGAAATTAAATTTTCAAAAAACGTCGGAAGTCCCAACACAAGGGCTGGTATCAGCCTTGTGGTGAAAATCTAGTGACAAAACTAGACCTCTCCAGGTGGAAAAAAAAAAAAAAATAGGAGCTTTTTGCATTTCCAAGACTCTGCTGACACGACTGCCCAGTCATGCAGGCCAGACAAGGCTACTGTTTTCTCTTGTAATGCCTCATGCCTGCATCAAGCCACCCTTTTTTTCCCCTTTATACTCTAGATCAGCCTTCTTTGGGTTACAGACCATATTTGTTGACAATTTGCACACCACCTAGTTCAGTGAAAACTCTCCGACATCTAGGTACTAACCAAGTAAAAAACATATATATTCATTTCAAGTCTACCTTTTTGGTTTTTTAATTTTCACAACTGTCTAACTCCCCAAAAAAGAAAGCAGTGAACTTCCTGAGCATCCCATCTGCCTCACTTATATGGCCAATTTTGCAGCTGGTTTTGACCAGCAGCTATCAGGAGAAAGGGTTCCTGCTCTTTCTGAACCGAACCGAGCGATCCCCAGTTGCTCGCAGGCTGACCAGTGCCCCGGGGGTCACCAGTAGCACATCTCCTCCAGATAAGACCCTCTGTCAAATATGAATCAATTGTAAAATAATAACCTGTTGGTAGCCATGAAATAGGAAGTTTGCGCCAAGTCCTTGCTGGCTGAAAAGGAAAAGGAAAAAGCAGGGCATTAGGCCACATATCCTGACAAATATTACTAAGTTTTAGTAGAAGAATCAGGAGCCTCTCGCCACCACACACAGAGTAAAGACACCCAGCACGGTTCGACTAACTCTACACCACAGCTAGAAAGATTTTAGAAATTACTGTACATAGAGAGCTTTGCATGGTTCAACAGAGCCACAACATTGTGTCAGTCATTTGCAACTGCCTCTATTTTGACATTTGTTAGGGTTAAGGAGACTGACTGCAGGGAAGTTCTTGGGCAGTCCCAGCTGAACACTACAACGTATTTTCACAGCTCTTCTCTATCAAGCTGTGAGGTTACACGGAGAAGAAGCCGCAAGGACCCGATGTCTGACATCGCTTACCTCGCACTAGCTGCGTACACTTCACCACGTGGGTATGGGGGTGGTCAATAGTGATCTCAAAACCTGGAAGAACACAGACATACAGCCATCAGAAAACCAGCAGCACACACCCATGGATCTACGAACCTCACGTCTCCTGCTCCTGGGGGACACGGCCTTCTCCCCTTCCCTCCTACAGCCCCTACTCCCTGCTAAGAGGCAAGCAGGAATAGAGGAGCCCGTTTTCCTGTATCGAGAAGACTCAGGTTCTCCAGTCACAAAACCCAAAGGTCACTGCTGCTGCCAGACCTCCAAGTAGCTAAACGACTTCTGTGCTTGAAAGACCTCACTGAAAACAAAACAACTATTAAGGATTTTAAAAATAGCAGGACAAAGCCTCTTACAGCAGCTGGGAGGAAGGAGAAGACAATGGCATCTGCTCAAAGGAATTTCTGTCACCCAAAAAGCTAAGAGGAAGCAGACGTTTTCCCTCTGGAGGAGCCTACAGCACTAAAGACAACTGAACTTAATCCTTGTTTCAGTTTCCTACTCAGTTTGGGCATTATGTTTTAAAGCAAAAAAAAAAATAAAATCGGTCCATGTGTGCAACAGATTTGGTTCTTCCCATGCAGAACATTCTAGAAGAACTGGGGCATTAAAAAAGGCAACTGGAGAACCGAGTCGCTGCAGAATGGGGGTCACTATTTAGCCACTGGTTTGCCAGGCCAGCGCACGTGGCCGATCGACACACCTGCCCCTCCTGTCCCCTTGTGACTGAGGAACTAGTGGCATTTACTCTGAACCAAGTCAGAAATAACAATGGCCCACTGACTGTTTTGGAGTGAAATGCTATCTACAAACTGCCTCTGAAATGGAACATACGTTAGTAAAAACAAGTTTTAACAGTACATTTTAGAAAGGAACAAGATACCGGATCCAACGGCCACAGCCCTGAATGTAGACTCCAGCTTCTACTTTCAAAAAAAAACCAAACCAAAAACTGTTCTGTTTTGGGTTTGGTTTTTTTTTTTTTTCAGATCGTGTTCAGCTATCTGATCAAAATATTAACATTCAAGCTAGGTTTCGTTAGACATCTCTCAGTGAAAACTGCTTCCTGGCCACAGGACTAGAGCATTATCAAGTTCAACAGCACAACGGAGGACAGCGACCGGTGTCCAAGTGGTACAAAACCTGTTGTGGGGGCGGGAAAAAACAGACAAGCCACACTTCCACACTTTAATTTCTCTGAGCATTGAACCTGACATGAGTTACACCTGAAAAAATTGATGTTAAAAGGAAAACAGAAGGAGTGGGTGTGAAAAATAGAGTTCGTTGCCTGGACTCTTGCTCTCCCACTGGCCAGCTGTACATCTGCACTCCAGCTGTGGAGAAGACTGTGCGGTTAGGCTCTCCGCTCTGCGGAACACTCCTGGGTCTGGGATTCGTGTGGCAGCCCGTCCGCTTTGAAAAACTTACCCAGGGTCTGCAGTATTATGCTCTCTAGAATGACCAGGTCTTGGGCTTGTTGCAGGTAAGCCTGGGGTTGAGAGGACAGGCAAGTTACTCACGATGAAGCACTCCGTATAAAGCCTGCACATTTCTAACACCCTTTTCTCAGGGAGGCAAAAATAGCAAAGGGGAATCTTTATGCCGATCTGCACTGGGGGAACTGGCACAGATTCCCTGCCAGAAAAGAGAAAGCAGAGTGCTGGGGTGGACCCGCTCCCCTGCTAGTGCTTCTGCTAGGGGTCGGCTGCTTCAGGATCCACAGTGGCCCTCTCAGTCCTGGTCCCTCGCACTGCACAGCATGGCTATACAAGCAGTACAGGAGAGGAATTAGCTGCCTTTTTTTTTTTTTTTTTTTCTTTCTTTCTTTCTTTCTTCCCTTAAGCTTCCCTGGATAAAGCTGCCCCTTTTCAGCAGGGCTGGCTGCTCAGTTCCAGGTAAAACAGGCTGTCTCGAGAAATGGGGAATTAGCAACGTTTTTAATAAACCCACCATTAAACATGTGGGAACAGAACAGAACCAAACTGCGCACACCACCTTCTGCTCTGCTACAGACACTACTCAATCGCAGCAGCCAACATCCATGCCCTCCTCAGAAGCTTTTCACGCAGACATTGTTACATAGCACATCTGAGTCGCATTTGCAGCAGCACAGCAGAGGAGAACAGAAAAGAAGTTGCCACAGAGCAGGAAAGAAAAGCCTTCTGCTGTACAGAAGCCAAAAAGGTCTCAGTAGCTTACGAGCAGTCGAATTGGAAAGCTGGCACTGATCATCCTAGGACACAGCCGCTCGCTTAGAGAGCGGTTACTGCTGACCCCGATTTAACGAGACGCTGTAGCCACACGATTCAGGATTCAGCACGCTTCTGCCATTCCCATTCCTCGTGCCTCTGCTCCTCATATCAGAGCCCAGTTCTCCGATCTCGACACTTACCTCGCTCTTAGTTTCTAGAGGATTTTCCAGAGGATGCAGACAGGCATGTGCTACCTTGATTACGTGCTCCAGCTTACGGGGCTGCTCCTCCACCTTGGCTGCCAAAAACAGAGCTGCTGGTACCACCGCCTTCAGAGAAAAGAAAACAAATTTTTTTTTTTTTTTAAGTTACTGAGTTCAAGATCAAAGCAAATAAATTAGGCTAATACGTCTAACACAAATATTCCTTTAGGAAACAAAGCCTGCACAAGCCCAAACACCACCAGGAAGGAAAAGGGTCTCTGGTGACTACCAACAGCTACGAACAACCCTTCCCAATTCCAAACCCCCTCCCCAGGGCTGGTCCAACCGTGACGCCCCCAGAGCCGGCTGCCAGGCAGCAACAGGAGCAGAGCTGGGGGGCTCCCAGCACCCCCCACCCCACCAGACCCCAGCACACTTACGTTCCTGTGGAACTGGGTGAAGGACTGCACCATGTAGAAGCGGTGCATGTACACAATGGCCGTGTTGATGGTGAGTTGGGAGCTAATGAGGTTGTTAAGGAAACACACAGCCCCGACAACGACCCCTGAGCCACATCCTCAACTCCTCTACAGCCCACCGGCACCGGCTTGGGCTCTCCTCACTCCCAAAACGCCCTCGGCTTTCCCCGCTCCCAGGTCGGACATGGCCCTCCGCACAGGCCGCTACAACGTTCCCTGCTCCCCAGTTCCGGCTCTC
>NW_009604777.1:0-28513 GCF_000690535.1 Cariama cristata
CCTGCCCTCCCTTCCCCTCCGTCAGCGCGGCCCTGAGGGGAGTCGGCCGCCCCCGTCGTTACGGCCCTTGGGGAGCTCCTGGGGGGAGGGAATAGGGGTCTGCCCCAAACCCTGCGTTCCCCCGCCTGAAAGCACAGGGCTCTGCGTCCGGGGAGCGGGTGCTCGGCCATCCTGGCCGCGGGAGGGCAGGCGGGGGTGCGCTCGGCGCTGGGCTCTTTGAGCGAGTGGCAAGCTCGAAAGTCGAGAGGATGCGAAGAAATCGAGCAGTTCTGGATGTACTTTCTAAGGCTTGTGGGGATGGTAGTAGCCATTATCTCGATGAGATCATATCTGCCTTCCTTGGGCAGGCAATATGTAGTTTTTTGAAGAGACGTGTGGAGATGAAATTGGCACCGACAGAACTAATCTCTGAAATGCGAAAAAGTAACCCATTTTCTGGGGAGAAAGAAGAGAGCAGGCTTCTTCAGCAACAGTTAGCCTGTTGCTGCGTGTACAACAACTTCTAGTGTGCTGTCATATGTTTTTAATGATGTTGCTTTGATGCTGCTTGTATTTAGCCAGCGTATGGTTCTGTGTAGTGAAGTTCTAACAGCATTTTATAATGTAGATTCGTAGTGCGTTTACCTCAAAACTATCTGTGTCACCATGTTGTTGATGTTAGCTGAATACTATCCCTCTTTTAAAATTGTAAATAATCTCTTTCCGGCCGTGTGCTAAACAGGTTATGGCTTGTATTAGTTCTGTTTTTCATGTAGCCTGGATGAAACCTCTCCATTATTTGACCTTGTAGAATGAGGTTTCGTGTAGCTTGTTCAAAGAGCAATAAGATATGGATTGTGGGATCCATCCATTTGAAGCTTTAATAATTGACTAAGCACTTGTTTTTAATCTGTGTGTCAGTGGTCGCTGGATGCCTAGAACAAAGGAAAGACTAGATCTTTTCTCCTCACCCACACATCCTGTTTCAAAGCTTTTCTGAACTTTGTTTTTAACATAGCCTGGTGAAAAGCACATTTTGACATACAGTTCTGCAAGATGTGGTAACCCAAATTAACAACTCTTGTGCTGAAATGAGGTTTTGCTCCAACTGCTTACCTTGCTCTGGTGCTAGTGATCATCAAACTCTTCTATGAGTTGCTTTAACTCAAAAGAATTGAAAACAGCTGAAAACTAGAAGCAGCAAAAACTATTCAGTAAGTTAAAACAGCTGCAACCTGGTGGGGTGGGGACAGGAGAGGGTGAAGGTGTGGGATTTGTGTGGCTGGAAGCCACAGGCAAGAAGGGGGAACCAGACCTTTTAGTAGAAGTGAGCCATTAAATCTGGCCCAACTGCATATCCTACGTTTTATTTGATACAGAAAATGCCGTATGTCCTGACTTTGCAGGTTTCCACCACCTGTATCTAAACAGAACTCAATAATACGAAGTCACTCACTAGAAATTAAAATGGAAGGTGGTTTTAACTTTTCTGTTGCTCTTCTGTAACCTATAAGGATGCATAATTGACTCAAGTCATTAGAATTCTGTCAACTTAAGTCAAGTAATGAGGTGATCTCAGAGGGCTTAGTTTGCAATACAGATACTGAATCTGCAATTTAGTCTGGTATTAAATCTGTGCTAAGAATATGGAGAGTATTTTCTCTAAATAAGCTCTGAGATTTCTTAAGAGCTCATTTCACACTTCCATTGGACACTTGTTGGAAGCAGGCTTGTAGATTGTAATTTTGGGACTCTTGGATAAGTAATGGTGTTGAGTTGGGGATTTCCCCCCCCCCCCCCCGAAAAAAAAATAAAATCAAAACTTTCTCATGGAAGGAAGGGCAACTGAAAACAACTGCATGTTGCCCTCTGCAGTTTGAGGCATTTCCTTGTGCATTCAGTGTTCTGATGATCAGCAAAAACACTCGGGAACACTTGCCTTTTTGGCAGCGTATGCTGTAGCCAGTTTTTAGCAAAGTGGTGTAGATGTATTTGCCCTCATTAAAAATGTGAGTTTTGTAGCTTCCTCCCCCTGCCCCAAGTTCTCTATGGGGAGGTTTAATAACTGCTGATATAGAAATTCTGAAAACTGTGACAGCTGTTTATGTAAACTTGCTGATTTCTTTGCAATTTAATTGTTTTATTATTTGTCTTGTGATATGCAAGAGAGGAATTTTCAAGTTGGCTATAAGCTCCAAATTCACACTGTAAATCAATAGGTACTGATGCTTAAGCCCCTCTCTCAAGGAAAACACCATACCTGCATCCTCAAGTACATATATAACTGGTGCTCTTTAAGAATTAATTTGTAAAAATTATAGAACTCGGTACAAAATGTTTCTTTCAGATGATAGTGGATTGATATAGATCTCCTGAACTGATGACTTCGTAAGGTGATGCGTGTTTAAACCAAGTGGTTGGAGACTACTGTATCCCCTCTGTCTAGGCCTGTATGCTTCACTTCTGCTGGAGATCTTGCCTTTTATGTGTAATTCTACTTTTGACAGGATGTATGGAGAGTGTCCATCTGTTAGATGACTGGGTCCCAAACAGTGTACATTTCTATGTGCTTTCCTAGCCCCTATAAAAATGATCTAGCTGCCTATGTGGACTGGTCAGTGTAGGCATCTATTTATTGTGTGGTCAAAGGAGAGGAGAGGGAGAGGTAGTGTGACAGAAGATGCCATTGTTTAACCTCTGTCACTCTGCTTTCAAAAGACTAACCATGGAAGAGATGTAGAAAAAGACCCTGAAATTTAGAGGCATGAACTGTCATGTGAAGGAGGGTATCAGTTTTGAGAGAGGGAAAATACAAAGTAAGGCACACTAGTTTCGATGCAGGCATGTGACAGACCTTCTTATATTTTATTTATAAGAAAAATGATCCACCCACTCTGAAATCAAGAACTGCCAGACCTAATAGTTAAGGGCAAGTTTGTTCCTAGTGTACTTGTATCCTAAAAATTGTTATGAGAAACCAAACAAAAAGCACTGGATTCAAGAGTTGGTGTAGATAATGAGGAATATCCTTTGGGACCTTTATTTAAATTCTTGAGTTCTAACTTCAGTAGTCCTATGTTTTTGAAGTTGTTCCAATGCTTTTCCTGAAGATTCTAGGGGTTTTTTTCTGTGTAGGAAGCTAGGTAATGTTAAGTTGTGCCCTGTAGAGACACGGGACACACTTAGTACAACTTTTTTGTTCTTGTGTGTTTTAGCCAACATGCAAAACTGATGTTGGCAGCAAACAGATGGGAGTGTGAAGTGTTAGTTATGTTACTGTAGTGACTTGCAGCACTGCAGACAAGTTTCTGTGTTCTGAGTTAGCTGAACTTCCCGAACACTTTCCAAGGGCAGCCCAAACAGTGCATTGCAGTAATGAGTCTTTGTGGTTTTGAAGGTGTGGACTGCCACAGAGAACTGCAGCAAGAGTAATTGTAGCTTCCAGGCCAGCCATAGATTAGAGGGAGGAAAACATTGTGTGCCTCTGCAAGCTGAAGGACAGCAGTAAATACAGTTACTGGGCTGGTTATTGAACCTGTGTGTTCTGTCTGCTGTACTGCTTCTATACATAACACTTTAAACGTCTTTCCATCTGCCTGTTAGCACACCTGCTTTGTGACCATGTACATCCTCCCAGGAAAGCAGGCAGTGTGGTTCTGGGACTTGACCAAGGCCAGTCATTCACATCATTGGTTTTTTTTGAAGGTCTAAATGTTTTGGGTTTTGTCACAAAACTTGGCAACAACTTATTGAAAATGTGAAGCTTAGTTCAAATAGGTACTAGGCTGGAGCCACCTCATAGTGGAATGACAGCTCCCTATAGTCTGGTCAGTATGAGGATGAATTTTGACAGCTGAATACATAATAATAAAAAAAAAAAATTCTTCATGAGTTTATTTTATTTTCAGATTGATCAGGCATCTGGTTATGTTTGTGCAGGTGAAATGGGATTTTTCTTTGATTTTTGTTTAATCTTTGTAGATAACCTTGAACCCTTCCTTTGTTAAACTGGTGTTACAGTGGTATCATGTAAGAAAACTTAAGTTAGAAGTATTTTATGTGAAATGGAGTCTACAAGATCTATTGTTATCCATTTTTAAATCCCACTGTTTACTAAACAATCATACTAGACAACAAAATTAAGTTTTTGCCTTACGTTTTCTGTGGTGTATGTCAGTCTTCATGTTCTGCCTGATAACCATGTGAAGCTATAGACCTTTCAAAGCAAAATCAATATTTAATCGTTGGATTGATCTTCATATAAATATTTTCAGATGCTTTTACCGCTATATATATGGTTTTTTAAAAATGCAAGCATTTCAGATACTGTGTCCATAGAACTAGCGGCCTTAAAGTAAAACTGGGGAGTGGAGAAAGCTGGTAACTTCAGGTGGTTGGGAAGGCAAGACTGTTCCAGATTAATGTTGAACTACAAGAGACTTCAGTTACCAAACTTAAATCTGTGACTGACTCTGCCTTTATAAATGTAATAGCACATAAGCAACAGCTACTCACAACTAAGAGAGCAACGGTGTCAGGCAAGCCACTAAACTTATTTGGCTATATTGTAAACTGATCTGAAAGTGGTGTTATTGCCAAATAGTTGTGGAAGCTTTGCAATATTTTAAAAGCATGCGATTTCAATGATGCAGCTTCACGTTAACATAAGATGTGCATGTGTGCTATATCAAGCTATCAGCACTATGTTATATTCTACAGCTGCTAGCTCTGTAGCCTTTATCACTTGAGCAACTTTTTCCCGAGGTATTTGAGTAAAACATGAGATTGGGAAATAACATGTTTTAGTTTGCAGATTTTCCACAAAACTAATTAGTTAAAGAAGTCTGAAAGGGTAGCAGTGTCTTTTGAACTTCATATTTTGTGTTACCAGTGGAAGAATGATTTGCCTGTACCAGAATTTGCATGCTAATTCGTGGGAGGTGTCACAGTAGAAAACTAAAGTGTCTATTTGCAGTTGAGGGATTTGCATTTTATTTAGATTGTAAAGTCTAAGCAGTGCCTCGTACAATAGGGCCCTACACCTTGCTGAAGCCTAGGCGTTAATGTTGTAATTATAAATATATTTCATTGTTAAAGTCATCTTGTGGATTTAATGAACTGGCTATTTCTGCCACTATTTCTAAGGAAATTCAAGTGTTGATAGTGGAACTGAAAATGTTTCAGTAACCAGAAATTCGACACAAGCTGTGGCCTTTCCCAGCAATGTATTTTGGGAGACAAAAAATGTGTTTGTTTTTCAGGTCAAAATGCTGATTTTGCTCTTCTTTGCACGTTAGGGTTAGCACCTTTTAGGAGGATTATGCCTTGAAACTGTTACAGATATTGTGCATCTTAAGTGTCAATATCTGGACAGAAGCATCTAAGTTTAAGGTGTTAAATTAGTTACAAATTATACAGTTTTTATATACCAATCCACTGTACTTACTTGTTTACTTAACTCTGCTGTATAAATGCAATCTTTTCCTTTTGTGATGAAAAGCTTTCAGATAGTAAAGAGAAGAACTGAAATTCTTGTTAATTGGAAATGGCTTTCTTTTTCAGAAGGTATTGTCACTTGAAGTGATCATTTGAGAGGCAGGAGGTGCAACTTAGACTGAGTTCTCTGTATTTGTCTGTATTGCTTGGTACAGGATGATACTCAAAGTTGTTGAGGGTCACTGACCCTGGTAGCCAGCTGGGATGCTTGTACAATCCAGGTTGTAGTTCATTTGAGAGTAAGCTTTTAAGGAAGTAGTTGGTAACTTGGTCTCTGCCTCTGACAAACTAATAGAGTCATAGAACAGCCCAGTTTGGAAGGGACCTCAAAGTATCATCTGGCCCAGCCTTTCTGCTTCTTTATATATGAGTAAGATCCTGTAGCTGCAGTAAGCAATATTTAAATATCTTCTAGAATTCTGAAAATGTTGTGGAAAATGTAAGTTCAGGATGTAGTAAGAGTTGACTCTTCACTGATTGGATTGAGTAGTGACCTGAAAAGAAGTAATTATTTGATACTGTGCCTCTAAGATACCTTGTTCTTTCATATAATTAGTGAAATGAGAGGTTGTGTGGGAGTGGATGCTAATGCAAATTCACTGTTTCAGAGTAGGTATTTTGGAAAGTAGTGCAAAACTAGTTCCCCCCTGTTAAAATGTAAATACTTAAGTTTATACCAAGTGTCATGATTAGAAACAAGATGTTACGTTTGCTAGAGGGTCTGAAGTGCCATATGGCTATGATAATGTTGACCTTACAGATTAGGGTTCAGGCACTTGATTTGCAAGCATATCTTCAGGCATTTGATTTGATGTACTTTCTGAGAGTTTTTTGGTTGCTTTGGTGTCCACCCTGTGCTCGCTGTACATGATAATTTTAAATTCTCTGTAATGCAGAATGTTTTAAATGAGGACTTGGAATAGCATCAGTTTGTTAGAAAAGAGTGATAGAGATATGATTTCTAGAAGATTCTGCCGAGAAACTTTCAGGAATTATAGAAGCTGTGGATTGTAGACGGTTGGGTGTTTAACTCTGTTTGAAGCCTTTTGTGTAAAGGAGTGGTATGAGAAACATTCACTTTGTTGCCTGTCTAAAGTATCAAGTATACATGCACTGTAAAGGAAGACAGTATTATAGACTGTTTAATATGAGCTCAAAGAAAAAAAAAATGTCTTGAAAGTAAGCTTCTACTTAAATCTGTCTTCTCTTTCTAACAGGTCACCGACAAAAGTTGGAGCCCATGTATTAAAGGCAAGTTTCTTCTTAAAATCAATCAAATGCTTGTTGATAAACACAGTGTTGAGCATTTCTAGCTGAAGTAGATGTGCTGCGGTGGCCCCAACATCTACACAGCCACAAAACAATAGACTTTCCTTGTTGTAGTAGCAATTGTTGTGCTTATGGCTCTTGAAGTTTCAACTTTACTTTTATTTAGGGTATGTTAACATGTCTTGAAGCTAATTTTATTCTGAAATGTATATGTGCAATTTCATTGAGCTATACTTAATTACTAGACTACCCTCTTTCGAGTGGTTTATCAGTAGTAAGCAAGTCTCTGCAGCACTTGGTGTTAGGTCTCGGTTTATATGAAATAGTTGACTTTGCTCTCTTCTGTCTTCAAAATAAGAAAAATCTTAGTGTTTGTACTTCAAAAGCCTCCCCTCTAGGTTATGTGAAGATAAAACACTATATTTAGCTTAATGAGACAGCATTGCCACTTCCCACGCAGGTAATTGGTATGCTGCATCTGTGCATAGTGACAGTGCAGCTGAATCTGGTACACATTAGATAGGTGAAGAGTTGGAATCTTGTACAAATAACACTCATTTCCTGATCTCAGAAGGGCCAAAGGTGATGCTATGCAACACTTTAAAGTAGGTTAAAGAAAGCTTGACGTTTTATCTGCAAAGTGTTGGGAGATCGTAGTGAAAATAGTGTTTCTGGTTTTGTCAGCAGCACTCTGCTCTGAATCAACAATCTTTTCACAGTGATAACATATCTTGTGGTATTTCTTACGGAACAGAGAATTATCCCGTTTTGTGTTCTATTTAATGTCCCTTTAACAATTAAATATTACATGTGTAAGCTTTTCAAGAAATGTTGCTCTGTCATTCTGACTAAACTCAGTGCAATTAATGAACTTCAAAACGAGCTTTAATGTTTTGACTGAATTATTAGCTATGGAGTTCTGCATGTTGCTTGTAGGTTTTTTATTTTTTTAAGTATCTTCCCAAGTCACTTGTTCAAAGCTGTTTCTGAAGGTGGAAAAAGTGCTTGCTTCTGTGCTTGGTACCATATCAGTTCAGTGAATGTGTGACTAATGGTATAGTTTGTCTTGGAATGGGTAAGAAATAGTTCCGAAGTCCAAAGTTTAACAGGTGTGTGAGTTTAATGTCAACAAAATTAGAAAATAATATAATGGGCTTCTGTAGGCTTCTGTAGACACTGATTACTCTTAAATACTTGAGTCGTCATACCTTTGAAGATAGATTTTAGTGATAAAGCAAAGTAAAACTTGCATTTAGATTAGAAGAGCTTTGTGGAAGGAGAGAGAGGGAGCGGAGAGGGAGGAAGAATTTTTCTATAATTGCAGCTGCCTCTGCATGATCTGCTGTTTTTTGAGGTCAGAACTCTAAGATGGATGTCTACAAGAGTTATGTGATTTTTTTTTTTCCAAACATAATAGATCAGTATGCTATAAAGATTCTGTTTGACTAGCTGGGTGTCTAAAAATAGTCTAAAGAGAAATTTCTTAGATATCTCTATTAGACAGTCACTCTAAATCTTGTCAAGGCCCCCAAAAATACAGGGAGATCTCTTTAAATACCTGTTTAATACAGAGATTTGGTATCTTGTGTGTATCTGAAGCTGTGTAAGTGAAATTAAATTAATAGCTAAACAAAAATAGTTCCTAATGGTAACAGCTAGCTACTGGGGCCTTTAACATTGTGGGGAGACAGTTGAGGACTGCTGACTTCAACAGAAGTGAGTTTTGTATCTGTAGACAGGAAGGAGTAGAACAGCAATTCTGTGTCTCAACTCAAGCAATCAGTTGAGATTTGTTTGTTTTTTCTTAATATTTTAAGCTTGGTAACTTAATTCTTTGAGTTAGTTGTAAGGGGTTTTTCTCTTTTGTGAGATAAATACAGGCTTTTTTCTGCAGCTTTGGTTGCCAAATAGACTATGCAGGATGGTCAAAGAATGGAACAAGTTGCATGGAGATGATGTGCAGTCTCCATCCTTGGATATACTCAAAACCTGACTGGACATATCTCTGAGCAACCTGCTCTAGTTGGCTCTGCTTTGAGGATTACAGGATCTCCACAGGTCCCTTCCAATCTAAGGATCTTGTCAGATTCTCCTTTAGATATTGCTGACATGTATGCTTATAGGCAATGTGCTCTTGCAGCCTTTCCATACTTAAAGGGGGCTTATAAGAAAGATGGGGACAAACTTTTCAGTAGGGCCTGTTGTGATAGGACAAGGGGTATGGTTTTAAACTAAAAGAGGGTAGATTTACACCAGATATCAGGAAGAAATTTTTTTATGATGAGGGTGGCGAAACACTGGTACGGGTTGCCCAGAGAGGCAGCAAATGCTTCATCCCTGGAAACATTCAAGGTCAGGGTGGACAGGCCTCTGAGCGACCTGATCGAGTTGAAGATGTCCCTGCTCACTGCAGGGGGGGCATTGGACTAGATGACCTTTAAAGGTCCCTTCCAACCCAAACCATAATGTTTTCAGTTCTATTTTAAGACTTCCATACTTAACAACATGCCCAAACAATAATCCAATTCTAATATTTCTAGGGCTGCTTATCTTAAGTATGATTTTTTTTTTTTTAAATTAAATAAGACTTTATTACAAAGATTTACTACATTATTTTGGGACACGAGGCCACCTTTAGTGAATTGCCTTTATTTGGTAGGATATGCGAAAGTGTTGATACTGTTTGCACATCTCAAAATATACTTCTTAAACTTCAAGCTGATTTCACATCAGTAGTAGAATATCCTGGTAGTGTTGATTATACGTATATAAAGAACAAATAGTATACTCAGCTTTGATTATTCATGCAGTCATTCATCCAAAAGTTCTGAAAATGTTCTTGTTTTTTGCTAAAATCCGGTCATTTCTTTTGTTCTGCTGCAGTTTATTTAGATTTTGGAAGGATCTTCATGAAGATGACTGATGGCAAAAATGGACAATGTGCACTAGAAATAATTGTAGAATGTAAGGTTCCATGTCAGAACCTCAAAAGTGTATTTGTGATCACTTGATAGATCTGCCTGACTTAACCTGAAAATTTCTAAAAAGGTTTCTATGCAGTGATTCTACAGTTCTTGCATCCTTTCCCACAAGCTGATAAAAAAATATTTTAATGTGGATTTTCCTTGCTGCAGATTATTAAATGTGTATGTTGCTCTAAACTTCATGCTACCTTCAATTTTATTTTAGTCAAGGTTGAAAGCTCTTAAAAATAACTGCCTTTTTGTTTAATAGTGTGCAGGCTTTCTGTGTATGGCGGTGTGAAATACTCCTCATGTACTGTGCGTTCCTGTTTAAACATCTGTCTGACAGCAGCAATGTGTGAAAATGTAGCAGAATTCTTGTACTTTATGCTATTTAATTTGTTGTAGTTATATTTTTGTTAGATCATCTTACTGAGGAACTTACTACCATCATCTTACATCTTTTTTCCATAGGATATGGACAGCAAACTGCACAAAGCTGGAAATGAAACTTTTGTACAAGAAATGAAACAAGATGATTCAAAAGAGGTTAGTTAAATATTACTTTCCACTTCCAGCATCACACTAAAAATATTAAATAATTTAATAATCAGTCTTCATCCTGAAACTAATGTAGGTTAGAACTTGTTCTTAGTAAGAATGTTCATCTAAAAGGTAAAAATCAAATTAAGTGTTCTAAAAACTTATTTAGGATTCACCAATGTTGAATTATTTGTGCAGTTTACAGGTTCATATTTAGCAGTGCATGAGAACTCTGGAGAGTGAACAGTTTTTGTTTCCTAACTTTCTCAAAGTATATTAAAGACGAATGGAAATTAGTCACTTTGTTTTATCTTTTGGATATGATGATTTCTGCACCTAGAGTCTGGCCTCCAGAATTTTTAAACAAAATGTATTTTGTATATAAAGCAACTCTTCAATGGAAGAGTTCTTGTGAGTGTTGTACAGACTGACTGGTAAGTGTACCCTAGAAAGACCTGCCATTTATCAGTAGAATGGTTTTGTTTCGTTTCTTTAGATTATTGACAGTATTATAGAAGAAAGCCAGAAGGCACAACAACTAGATGATGGTTCTTTAGCTTCTAGAGGAAAAGAACTGACTGTTCCAACTTCAGATGCAAATGCTTGGATTTCTGGAGCAGGTATCATTAGTAGTATTCCAGAAGTATTAGCTGCTAAAATATCATTACAAGAAGACCCTAGAGAACCAGTGGATCAGAGTGTGTGTGAGGACACTGAATTGGAATCTGGGAAGCTTTTGTTTACTTCTGAGCAACAGGAAACCCATAAACTAACAAAAGTAACAAACGCAACTGACCATAAAATGGATGAAACTGAAGCACAAGAAGAAAAGTCAAAAAATGAGGACATAACAGACAAGAAAGAGGCAAATACTTTGGAACAAGTGACTTCAGACTTAACTACCAAAGACCTTCCTACAACAGAAGAAATGCCTCCAGCAAAACCACCAAGGCAGCTTACTGTAGAGCCTGATATAGTTGCTAGCACAAAGAAGCCTGTCCCAGCACGGCCACCACCTCCAACAAACGTTCCTCCTCCAAGACCACCACCACCTGCACGGCCAGCTCCACCACCTCGGAAGAAGAAGAGTGAACTGGATTTTGAAGTGCAAAAACCTGTTTTAGAAGGCAAGTATTCTATTTTCGATGGGTTTAGTTATCTACATGGTTACTATTTTTGTGTTTTGAGTGAGGAATCATTCAATCTTGTGATATTTAGATTAGTTGACGACTAAGTGAGGAAAAAAAATTCTTCAACAATCTTAGCTTCTTACAGTGGAGAAATACCCTTTTGCATTACAGACTTTGCTAATTCATAGACTTTCTTATAAACTAGCACTTCCTACCAAAATAGCTATTTCTGTAGCAAGGAGAAGTTGCCTCATCAATACAGAAACTAAAAAAAGTTACACACTTCAAATAAAATGTGTGCAATCTGTATTTGCATAGAAATACAAGTCAAGATGTAGACTGAGGTCTTGTGAAAATGAGTAGTCCTGGATTACTAGGGAGGTTATTTAAAAGAAAGTTGTTAAAACTTAAGAGGACTAGGTGTGAAGTTGTGCCCATGCCTCCAACTGTATATGAAATATATGATTGATAAGGCAGATTTGGTGGCAGTTGATGTATAAAAAAAAAAATGTGTTCAGGAGTGTAAATACAATGTGAGGATTCTAACAATCTGTAGGTTGTCTGTGGCAAGTGTTATGCTCTTCTTTCTAATATGAATCTCTCTTCAGTTTCTCGAGAGAACTTCACAGCTGGTGGTCTTTTAACTCCAAGTACAGTGACAGAAGGTGTGCCCAAAGATTCTCAGCCGTCTTTGGATTTGGCAAGTGCAACTAGTGGAGATAAGATAGTCACTGCACAGGTATTGGGAAACAGTAATAAGTTCAATAACTGTAACAGTTTCTATTACTTTAGTGTTACAGTAGAGATAACGTATTCTATGTCTGCAAAATTTCAGGAAAATGGGAAAGCAGCTGATGGCCAAACAACAAATGAAGTACTTGGACCACAAAGACCCAGGTCTAATTCTGGAAGAGAGCTCACAGATGAGGTATTAATGAATGTGGTCTGCAACATAGTACTTCCTTGTGCTTGCTTTTCCAGTCTGTCAAACGAATCGGAGTAGTCGCGTGTCACTCCTTGTGTTCTGAACCACTACATGCTGTGATGCAAATAGGAGTGATGGCACGCTGGCTTTGTCCACCTAAGCGCTTTGTGGTTCCTGAGTCATATGTGGTATTAGCATTTAAAAGTGTGAGCTATAATAAATATGACGTGCTATGAGTTTGTGTTTGTAGCTATGCAAACACGTTACGAGATGTCAATGTGAGGGAACACCAGCAAACTCGGTGTTTTGTCATACATCTAAAAGGGGAAAGAGTCAGCAATAGGAGAATGTTTTTCCTAATATTAAAAAATAGTTTCTTCAGTTAATAACTTTGATTAATCCTGATGATGTTATCAAGCTGCTGCCGGTTTTTATTTGTGTTTATCTGTGTGTAGCTTTTTTAACTATTGCTGAACAGATGTATGTGTTCCTGAGATGTTCCAAAAAACCTTTTCCTTTGTGTTGTACTAGTTAGGTCTAAATACTTTTTCTCTGTAGGTAAGGGTTATCTTTGACTAAATCATGAACTACCTCTGTTAGAATATCTGAAAGGTGAAGACCTCAATGTCTTTTAATTACATCATATATTTGATATTGGCATGGAAGGTGTCAGGCAGTGGCTGATGTCTCTATAGCTGCATTTCTGTTTATGAAATTGAAACTGGTGATGACGTGTAATTATCTGTGTATAGTGTTTGATAATGTTTGCACTCACATGCTAAAGGCAATTTTAACTTAAACTTAGTCTTTGTAAAATTCATATATATTGAGCTACAGAATTTCTCATTAAGATAATGTAAAATCAGATCATTTCTATTTTGCTCTAGGTTTTCGAGTCTAATCAAGTCATCTTGATTTCACATCTTATTTTTTTCATAGGAGATTCTAGCAAGTGTAATGATAAAAAACCTTGATACAGGTGAAGAAATACCCCTGAGTTTGGCTGAAGAAAAGTTGCCAACAGGCATTAATCCCCTAACTTTGCATATCATGAGGAGAACTAAAGAATACGTCAGGTATGAATGATGACAGCTTTCAGCTCTTCATGATTCTGTTGCTCGTAGTTTTTGCATACAGGGAGGCTGCTCTTATGCAAGTAAAGAAGGTCCCAATTCATCTGTGTCTGACTAATTTGAGTGCTAATGCCCAGTTCTCTATGAAATAGGCTATTTATTGAATTCTTTGAAGTTAACTAAAAGTTGATGATATTGCTGGAACTTGACACGCTAGTATGTATGAAAATCCAGCTGATCTGCAGTTAGTACTTGATGTGCTAAATGATGTCATTTCTATACTGAATTAAACACAGTTTGTGTTCAAGGACTGTATGTTGTTCATACTACCACCTTCTGTAGCTTTTTCAGTCTTTAATTCAGTAGTCTGGTTCTCTGAAGATGTGTTGTCATCAGTATAACTGACTATGAGGTTTTCCTGTTCTCAGCAGAGATTGTGACCCTTCTGATGTTTAAAACTGAGTCTGTTTGTAAACTTTGATAGAAAAATGTGATTTCTTAATGATCAGGAATTTGTGTCAATCTGGATGTTTTTTCCAAAGGCCTGGATTTACATGAATTTATACATCAGACAATTTTTAGTTTCTTTGCATTACTGTGTTATCATTGAAAAGCTCACTTCTGTGGAACGGTACTCTTCTGTGTACAAATTTCTGTTTCAGAATTAACCACTATAATTTATTTGATCTATGGAAGGCAAGGTGTGAGAACAAGGTGGCATGTTGCCACTTCCTAGTAATGTATTTTGTCTGATCTTAGCTTTCAAAGCTTCACAGTAAGCTTAAATTTGAAACTTGTGAAAGAGAGTAACATATCTTTGGCATCTGTATACAATTTTAGTATCAAGATGCCTAAGAATTTAAAGAGCTGTTTTATTACTTAACATCACGCCCATGTTTTTCCAGTGTGTCACATGAAGGAATAAAGATGGATCCTAAAATGCAGATCCTACTTTACTCATGTCTCATTCAATTCAGATTCATTATGATTTCGAATAAAATAGTCACTTCTGTATTTTCTAGTAACGACGCAGCACAGTCTGATGATGAAGACAAAATGCAGACACAGCAAACCGATTCTGATGGAGGGAGGTTAAAGCAAAAAACGTAAGATGCTGTTTCATGTCCCTTCAAAGAAAAGGCAGGTTTTGTTTTTCTAAGCTGAAGCTCGCCTTCTGACTTCTGAACAAGTTACCTTTAAAGTACAAGTGATAACTGAATTTACGTAAGCCCATTGCTCTGCAGTTGAACTGAAGGGTAAATGACTACTGGCAAATTAAATGCTTATTTTAAGAAGCAGTAGTGGAAAGAGATAATATGGCATTTCAAATCAAACCTGTTGATTCATAATAGCAAAAAATGAGAATTTGCCAGTGTCATGTGTTGAAGAAGTGTCTTTGCTTTTTAAGGACCCAGCTGAAAAAGTTTCTTGGCAAATCTGTAAAGCGAGCAAAGCACCTTGCTGAAGAATATGGCGAACGTGCTGTAAATAAGGTTAAGAGTGTTCGAGACGAAGGTAAGTGACACTTTTTTTTTTTTTAATTTAATAGGATAGTCTGTTTATCCTTGGGCTTCTAGGAATCAAAGCTGGCTGAGGGACATACGCTGCTGTATTCTACTCCTGTACAGTTCATGATGTGACTTTTTAGAATTAAAGCTTGTAGCTTGATAGACATTTTGAGATTAGTGAGTTACAAGTATGGATTCTTATAAAGTAGTAGTTGAGAGAACTTTTCAGCTAAACCAGTTGAATACTGTAATTTTTGTTGTGCTGTTAGAAAGCTGTCTGGATATCAAAATGTAAACTTTTTGGGGAAGTTATTCCAGCAACAGTAGAACTATGGGTTGTCTTCATTAATAAAATTAGATTGTTTTCTGACAACTGGTGCCACCATTAGCATTCACATATAGCTTGAGCTCCTGTTGGAAGATTTCCCAACTATAACTGAAATCTCTCCTCCTTGTTTCATCAGTGTTTCTTTCAGACAGACTGCTAGTACTGCAGTAAGCCAATCTAACCACAACCTGAGATAAGTGCCTTAGAACTGCTGCACTTTAGCATCATATGTTGCTGCTGGCTGTTTGTCCCAGCTCTTTTGCAATTCTTACGCTTCGTGGGCAAATCACCAGGCCATTACAGCATATTGAGTCAGAAGAAACCAATACAAAAATTTTCAGCACACGTTAACCTGGCAGAAGCCACTTCGTGCAGGATCTGCTGAATGCAAGACCCAGTGCAAAGAAAGGGATAGAACAAAAATGGATAGTGGTTCTTATTTTGAGTGTTCAATGTTTAGATTCACTGCAACCTAAAATTAGCATAGATGTATTTTTAGACCTTGATGCAACAGTACTCCTGTTTTGCTTTAAGATCTTAAAATTGCCTATAAAAATTTGCTAATTCAAGACTAATCTGCTACCAGAAAGTATTGGCAAATGCTTACTAATAGATTAAATTTGTGCTGCGATATGTACTGCTGAATTTGTGTTCCTCTTAGTCTTCCATACAGATCAAGATGATCCCTCTTCCAGTGATGATGAAGGGATGCCATATACAAGACCAGTTAAGTTCAAAGCAGCACATGGCTTCAAGGGACCTTATGATTTTGAACAAATTAAAGTTGTTCAGGATCTCAGTGGAGAGCATATGGTAGGTCTCAAATTTAATCTGTGTTTTTGCTGAATCTGTTCTGCCTGAGATTTCAACTTCTAGTTTTCATCTACTTGGTGACCTCCAGAAATGTCTGTCAGGTTTATTCTTCTTGAAGAGCAGTTTCATTCTGGAAAATAATATTCTGACAAGAAATTAAAATTTGGTTGGTTTGATCAGATCTTCGGGGGGTGGTGGTGGTGGTGGAAAAAGTCTGTAGGTACTTGGGCTTCAGGGATTCTCCAGAGCTTTTCCTTGAAGAGTTTTGGTATCGAGTGGTACTTGGTTTCTTGGTTCCTGCAATTATAAATTTAGGCTGAAATAAGCTATATTCCAGTACCGGAACTGAGCACAGAGCAGCAAAGTTGACCTAATCAGCAGCAGATAAACTAGTCTGCCTGTTTGTTAGAGATAGAAACGCAAGTATTGAATAGAAATATTAGATAGGTTCTGGAGGCAAAAGTGAGGAGAGATTAATGGGGTATGTGCATCAGAATGATAAGGAGGGGAGAGACCGGGATACAATATTTGCAGAGATTCCTATGGAGTAAGAGGCAGAAAAACTACCTATTCATCACTGTTGGAACTGGGCATGCTTCCCTACAGAGTCTGAAATACAGTCTAGTATTCCTGACTTCCCAGATTCTTCTGCTGACAGCAACTGTCTGACAGCAGTTGAAACAGTCCCCCATCTTTGAGTGTTAGGCTAAGGATAATGACCTACAGCAATCAGTTTGGTGACTGGAGATTTCCAGCTTGTCATCCACAACTAAATTTTGCAGTCCTGTTGGTAATCTATCTGTGTTAGTTTCCATCATGCCAGTATTTGACTTTTTAAAACTGAGGAAATTCGCCCGAAACATCCTAAAAAGGTGCTGGGTTGGTGGAGTCAAATGCCTGATAGCTGTTCATTAAATAACAGGAGGAAATGGAATAATGCTTCTGTGGTACTGTGTTTTATTGACTACTGACTCTTCTGACTTTGCGATGGAGAAAGAATTGTTGTCTTCACAGGCTTTGCAAAATCCTTGTGCCAATTCTGAATTTAGCAAATACATGTAGTACTCATCTTGATTACCAGAATTGATGTAACCAAGCGCAATTTCTACATTAAAAGAAGTGCGAGCACAGCTTGTGCTAACTTCAAGTGCAGCTACAAATACAAGCCAGTTCTACAAATCAAATAGTTGTAAGTCGCTCAGAACCCTGGCTGGCTTGACTGTTCCTAACTGTGCCAGTTTTATGTAGAATGCTGTAGTGGTGCTGAGCTCCCTCAACTCCTCTCCTACAGTAATCTGCCCTGTGGGCTATTTCTTTCAGACTGGTTTTGTGAGTATGTTGCACAGTCCACCAGTCTTAATTACTTTTCAGTGTTTTCATCTACAATGTATTTTACTTGTGGGTATCTTGTATATGTCCTAAATCTTGTCAGTTGACATTATAGAAAGGCTTTTTGGTATGGAAAAGAACACTTTACATAACTTAAACAAGGATCTTTATTTTAACAGGGTGCTGTTTGGACAATGAAATTTTCTCACTGCGGTCGATTACTTGCATCTGCAGGGCAGGACAACGTAGTAAGAATATGGGTTTTAAAGAATGCTTTTGACTATTTCAATAACATGCGAATGAAGTACAACACAGAAGGTATCTTTCTATGCATTGCTAGAGCTGTAAAACACTAGAAATTCTAGTTATTTGGGAACTTAGAGTTGACCATGGTGTTTCTGCTTGTGTTCTAGGCCGTGTCTCTCCCTCCCCATCGCAAGAGAGTCTGAATTCTTCAAAATCTGATACTGATGCAGGGGTATGTACACTAGATATTTGGAGGGGAAGAGGTAGGGAGGTTACATTTTTCTGTAATGCCAGATCTTCATTGTTGCTGTATCCAGACACACATTAAAGAGTTCTTGCTTGTGTCTTTGAGGCATAGACAAACTGTCTTACCAATAGACATCTTCAGTCAAATACGATTACCCCTTGTGTACGGGGTGCAAGCAAGAAAGTACGTCACTATGCATTACAAAATCTGCATAGCTTTGCTGTGGCCTTCTCCCAGAGTAGATTTCTGGGTGAAATGCTAAAGGGGAAAAAAACCCTACACTGCTGAATTTCCTGTCTTAGTATTTTGCCTCGGAGCATTACAGTTAGCATCTGGCTTGATGTTATCTTTTCTGAGGAAGGCCAGACTGAACAATGGGATACTCAGAAGCATAATAAAGCCTGACGTATTTAGATTTTTCACATCTGTGTAGAATAAAATGGAACATGACTGACAAAAAGTATTGACACTCTTACTTGTAGAGTGTTAAGATACTTTACTAAATGTACCACTAAAATTAATATATATTAGAGTTTTTTCTTCTATTTTTGGTTTCCAGTAGTGTAAGAAACAGATGACAAAATCAGGGTTTAAGCAAAGATAATGTGCACTGTTTTGGTGGGGGGACAGGAATCATTTTTTTACCTTAGATATGTGAATAGTCTTGCTTAGCCACACACACCAGGGGTGTTGTTCTGAGTGTGGTTTTGCTGGAGAAGTATTGTATAGGAACTTCTAGTTGTCTTTTTTATTTTGCACCTGTTACTTTGAAAGGATCTCTTATTAAGTTATAATTCTTGATAGGCACTAGAAACATGGAAACTTTAACTGTCAGTTTGTATTCTAAGTTGGAATGCAGTTTTCAAGGTTGATATAATTTGTTCCAAAAGTTTATCTTCAGATGTTTGCTTAAATTGCTGTCAAGCTAATCCCATTGAATAAAAGCTGTATGGATGGAAGATGTAGGACTTCTTAATTTTGGAATTTCAAGGTGATGTTTCACAGCTCATTGTACTTGAAATTTACTCTGGTTGTTTATTAGTGCAGTGTTATTTACTTTAAAGTCATAAGAGTTGTTCCTCAAATTGTTATTGGCCCTGTACTCTTTGTAAGTAGTAATTGCTTTATTGTTAGTTTTTCCAGCTAACATTTTGTAATGTTTCTATACATTTCTCTGATAGATTTGCAGTGGAGTTGATGAAGACCCGGATGATAAAAATGCCCCGTTTCGTCAACGACCATTTTGCAAATACAAAGGGCATACAGCAGATCTTCTCGATCTCTCCTGGTCTAAAGTAAGGCATCTTAATATGAACTACACAGTTCTCCTGTGTTTTCATTGTGGTGTGTTATTTTTGTCAATTGCCTTTGGAACTATACATCTAAACAATATGAAACAGTGACTGAAGTTAAGAGAAAAGGTTTGTAGAGACAACACTTGTTCTAACTGAAATAATTGAAAAAAAATGAACAAACTTCTTGAGCTTGTCTAATTAAAAGTCTTTAAAAAAAAGAAAATAATCAAGCTCATAACAATTACAATTGTGTATTCAATCGTGAATTTCAGTTGTTTAGAGCAGGAGGAATTTCCATTGAGCTGTGTGATTTCTGATCTATGGTGTTACCGCTTTTCTTGTCTTCTGTATGCTTCACTGTTTTTATGCAAAGTGTACAGATTCTGAAGTTGCTGAATATATACATATATCTTAAAATTAGAGAATTGCCTTGTGCTTAACTTTCCTAATGTTTCACATAAAGCTTATTCAATTAATTCTCCACATTGGAATACAGTTGTGATTTTAAGAACACAGTCTGGCTGTAGGATCTTAGGCAAAGGAGACTCTCAACCCTTCTCTGAAGCCTGTTGTACTGTTTCTTCTCTGAATACTTTAACTGCTTTCCAAATACTCATTTGCATTGAGATTATTCCATAAAATTTTCTGTGACTGAGCATCGGTCTACTGGTCTTAAGGAAAGCACCAATCAGTAACGATAATTTGGATAGAACACTTTATCTGAAAGGATAAATCTTGAATCATGTTGAATTTCATGGCAATAGAGAAATTGGTAAGGCTTTACCAATCAGATTGCTTCTGTATTTTCTGTTACTTCTGTTACTTCTGTTACTGTCTATTAATAACCATGGAATTCTCTTGTTTCACAGAATTACTTCTTGCTTTCTTCTTCTATGGACAAAACTGTCAGATTATGGCACATATCAAGAAGAGAATGTCTTTGCTGTTTCCAGCATATAGACTTTGTCACTGCTATAGCATTCCATCCAAGGGTAAGTGTAATTGCCCTCTTTCTTCTCGAGAGGCAGAATTTGAAATTACAAGAGTAGTCCCCCTTTATTTTCAATTAAAAAAAAATAAAAATAATGGCATTTGTGCACTTTGAAAACATCCATATTGGATAATGTTCTGGAACTTGAAGTGTTCATCTTCACTAAACTTCAAGAGTGTCCATGTGATTTAACGATTTGTAGGCATGATGTGGAAAGTGAATTGACTATTGACTGTAACATCACAGCTGGTATAGTTTTGAGTAACTTTGTGAAAAGTCAGAATTTCCAATGAGGGATGTTGTGACTAGATACTAGTGGGAAAAAAAATCATAATGAAATTGAATAGGTTGTTCAGAGACCACAGAATCCTTGGGGTTGTTTAAAACTTGACAGGATGTAACTGTCTATAGCCTGTTCAAACTTTTGAGGCTGTCCTTGCTATGAGCAGGGGAGGTGAACCAGAGACCTCCAAAGATCCCTTCCAACCTATCTTATTTTATGATTTTTTTAAAAAGTACTGTAATAAAGCTTCCTAATATTAATAAAACTCAAGTAGAGGAAAAGCATTTTTCAGTGTTCCCTGAACATACACAACTGGTAGATATATTGGGAACTCTGAAAGGAGCTTTCAACTCCTGACAAAGTTAGTATTTTTCTAACTTATGTTGGGAGGGGACAAAGTAACTGTGATAACAGTGAACAGTTTTCTAACTTGAAGTACACATGCTGCGTGTGCATGATCTTGTCAAAAATCTCTAAGAAATTGAACTCCATTGACCAGTAATTCTAACATTGTCTTTTCACCCTTCTTAAACATTATAATCAACTCATATGACAACTCTTATTCAGGAGGTTTTGGAGACAATCTGTTTGGAAATGGGGCAGGAAGGTTTTAAGGAAACCGTGGCATACTTGTAGCACAAGCAGAGATTAACGCAGTGTGTCCTCTCAGGATGACAGGTACTTCTTAAGTGGTTCATTGGATGGGAAGCTCCGACTCTGGAACATTCCTGACAAAAAAGTGGCATTATGGAATGAAGTAGATGGGCAGACAAAATTGATTACAGCTGCCAACTTCTGTCAGAATGGCAAATATGCAGTCATAGGCACATATGATGGAAGATGCATCTTTTACGACACGGAGGTAAAAACTTTTTGAGATTGTATTTTTTTTCATGTTAGATAACAAACAGATTTAGAAGTCATGCTTAATTTAAATACCAAGAAACAAACCTATTGGAACTTGAAGCAAAATAAAGTTTTTACACCATTTTTTCAAATGAGGATACGTTTTCATATCTTTTCAGCACTTGAAGTACCATACACAAATACATGTGCGTTCTACCAGAGGCCGAAATAGAGTTGGAAGAAAAATTACTGGCATTGAACCCTTGCCTGGTGAAAACAAGGTACTGTCTTTCAGCACAACTTTGGCTCAGTACTGGAGTCTGATATTTATATCTAATGCTTAATAGGTTTGTGCTAAGTCTTGTTTGTAGTCACTGACTTAAATCAGAAGTCTTTTAACACTACTAAGAGGGACACTCCTTTCTGCTGATTTAGGCTATGCAATATTAAGTAGTGGTAAAATAGAATTTTGTTTTAAATTATGTTATGCTCTGACTAATGTAAAGGTGAAAAAATGCTTACAGATGCCTTTCAGTGAAAACTTTTTTGACATGACTAACCTCTGGAATTTAATATTCATTTGGGAATGTACCTCATACAGAAACTGAAAAAATGCTGAAAGCTCAGAAGCTGTTATCCAAACCAGTGTACTCTGTTCTTCAGAATCAGTCCTTTTGTTTAGCTTCAGTCTAAACTTAAGTCTTATGTTGTGAAAGGGTCAAATTCTCATCAAGCAAAGAACATGCTGTTGAATATTAAAGTCATAATGTAAAGCTGGAGAGTTTTTCACTTGTATATAAAGTTTCAGGAGTGGTGTGGGGTCAACAGCTGGTTTTGTTAGAGTAGCAGATCACCAGCTGTCACCTGTATTGTACTCTTATCAATAACACAAAAATTACTTAATTCCAAAGACATGCAGAAAATTCAGAAATCAATAGTACCTTTGGGTTTGCACCAGATGCTGTGCGTTGGCATGTTAGATGATGCAATAAAACACAGCTCAGCATGAACTCTTTTGAAAACCAATAGGAAGTTCTGTACTCTGATGGTGATGGTGTTCTAAGAGTTGTCACAACTTTGTTGCATAAATTATTAGATAAGTGGGGGTCAGTATTTGACTGCTACTCTGCTATACCCTTTTCCTAGCGTCATTGCTAACCTACAGTCTGCGCCACTGCTAAGGTACCATAAAAGGGCTCATCAGCTGAGTGCCCTTACACGTTTTGACAATGATTTCATAGACTTCTCTGTTCCTTATAAGTACATTCAAGCTTCTGATCTGAAAAATGTGAAAAGGAAGCAAACTCACAGCAACCAAGGAAAGCCCAGTTTGTTTATACAGCCAATAATTGCCCCTGATCTGTGCTTCGTGATTGATAGGTCATGACTCTCCAGAAATTTACCTCATTGGAATAGCTGTTCTGCTATGTTATTGTGGAATGTGTTCCAAAATATCCTTTGCAAATTGATGACTGTTCTTTGGGCCCACATTTTACTTCAGTAAAGAGCAGCTGTTCTGGTTCAGATGAGTCAGGATGATCGTGAAAGTGAAGTTGTATTCTGTGCATTGACAGAAGATGAGAGAGGAAAATGTCATTATCCTAAATCTTGTTCTGCTTCTTTGGGCCTATTCTTTGTCTATGTCACTTTTTTTAATCAAAAGAACTGGAATTCTGACTGTTTGAATGAACTCTGTTGCTGCTTCTTGGGGATGCTAATGGTTTCCACTCCTAAATTTTATGTATTTCTTTTCTAGATACTAGTGACATCAAATGATTCCAGAATCAGATTGTATGACCTAAGAGATCTGTCTTTATCTATGAAATACAAAGGTTATGTCAACAGCAGCAGCCAAATCAAAGCCAGCTTTAGGTAAGACAGTATTAGAACAATGGAGTTGTTGGATCTGGGAAATGCCGTGGCTGAAGTACAGGGGCTTTTAAGTAATCTGTTTACCTTGGTATGAAACTGAGCCTCTGAAATGTCACTTGGCTGGGAATACAAAGGTAACTAAAGGCTCTGGTCAAGAATGACAAAGCTGCCTATGAGCAGGGAGCTTCTGTGGATGAGTGAATCCTTTTGTGTTGACACTATGGTGCCTATCTGTTACTATCATGTAAATGCAACAACTGTGCTAGAAGTGGTGGGGCTGGGACACTGCATCTTTCCTCCATGATAAATAGGTTTTATTTCCTTAATTTTGTCAGGTATTGTTGCAGATATGTTGGTCGCCCAGCTGTTGCCCAAGGCAGTTGGTCACTGCCTGTGTATCATATCTGTCAGGAAACAGCCTGCAAATCTGAGTTGGAATTCTTTTTTCCTCTTTCTCTGTGCTAGCCTAAGATGCTTTTCTGGGTTTGAGTGTATTACTGAGACTGTAATAGAAATACTGGTTTTTAATGTAGTGAAAGAGAGGGAGTAGAGGGAGGAGAATCTTGCAGAATCCAAAGGGGAAAAAGGCTTTGTTATCTGTTTAACCTGTGTGATTGAGCAGAGGAGGGCAGCAGTGCTTAAGGAATAATGCCAAGTTTAATCTTGATTGTTAGCCATTGGCCTTTGAAAGCATCTTTAAGGCTGACCCGGTACTTCACAGAATGGCTGAGGTTGGAAGGGACCTCTGGAGGTCATCTTGTCCAGCTCCCCTGCTCAAAATTAATTTCCCAAATTAAGTCATCTCTACTTACAGGGCTGTAGCATAGTTAGCATTAGAGTTTAGATCTGTAGCATACTCATGCAGTAGGTAAATTAGAAGTAAATGCTTGAGTTGGATTTGCAGGTACTGTTTTGTCTCTGTAAGTGTGCGTTATATAGTCATCTGGTTATAATCTTGTTGAACGCCTTTCATCTTCCACCTGTGAGGATGTGGTTTTGCCCATGGTTGTGTTGTAAACAATTCCTGTTACACAGTCTCAGATGTTCATACAGGTTCCAGACTCACAGATGCAAATTGCACTTAAAGATTATGTCATTTCCATGTTAACTGTTAGACTAACCCTCTTCTATGTCAGAAGCTGCAGGAGCACAGCTTCTGTGTGCTATTTGTGAAAACTATTTTTTCTTCCAGAGGGAGAGCATCAGGAAGCTTACATGCACATTCGTTTAAGGACTGGGTATTTTTCTTTGAGCTACAGTCATTAAAACGAAGGATCAGTTTGAATTGTGAACTTAGCCTGATTGCATCTGTGAAGCTGCAAGTCTACTGGAGAGATACTGTAATGGCTGTTTGAACAGCTAAGAAAAGTAATGTTTTTCCTTCTTTTGAATCTTTAGCCATGACTTTACCTACATTGTAAGTGGTTCAGAAGATAAATATGTTTATATTTGGAGTACATACCATGACTTGAGCAAGTTTACATCTGTAAGAAGAGACCGTAATGACTTCTGGGAAGGCATTAAAGGTAAAAATCAACTTTTGATCTTAGTTTTATCGAAGCTTGTATGATTTAAAAAGTTAAAAATATTTATCATCTATTTTTTATTTGCTCAGCAGTGCTACTCGTTTAGTTTGAACAAATTGTTAGCAAGAGCCATTGTAACTGGTGGACTTTCAATAAGTGGACTGTCAGAAAACCTTGTCGACAGGAAATTCTCTACAGATGCATGATTGGGATGGCAAGAGACAGAGTAGCTAAGAGTTTGTCCAGCTTCAGTAAGAGATTCTGAATGAATGTAATATTTTGCTGGCAGAACTTGATTGTATAAGTGTAGAAATCAAAATAATTACCAGTCCTTAGATCCTTTATGGAAAGGTGACTTTGAAAACAAATGCAAGATTTTTTTACTTTCATGGCTATATCAAATGTGTTTTGAAGCTCTTGCTAGTTAGTCTTAGTGGTATTTACAGGAACTTCTGAGATCCCTAAGCTTATAAAACAGTGACGATAGCTTCTTGAATTATGAGCTTACCTGGTGCCACTAGCACTGAGATTCTTGGATATTTACTAAAATTTATGCCTGCTGTTCTTGTAAAATTAACAATTCCTTGAAACAAGGTAATCAAAAATGGATTGTCTTTCTGAAGCGCACAATGCAGTGGTCACATCTGCGATTTTTGCTCCCAATCCTGGTTTGATGGTGCCACTGGAAACTTCTGAAAAGCAAGAAGCTGAAAGTAAGGGAGAAGATTCTGAAACATCAGATACCATACCCTCTGGTAGGTGTTTAAGATGAACTCTGCTTGATACCATGGTATGAGGAGGAAAAGATTATGAAGAATACTTTCAATTTGGGAGGGAGATTTCTTGAGAAGAAAAGTCCTTGCAGTGGCATGGTTATATATTCCTACCTTAGCAGTTGAACATTTTGGCAGCAGTTGCATTCTTAAAACCTGGAGAATGTGAAGTGAGGGGCATAACTGTTGTCCTGTGTACTTTAGGATTATTCTTTTACACTTGAGCTGTTAGGACCTAGAGCTGTACCAGCATATAATGAAGAAGCACCTTTCCTAGAAATGCAGATGTTTCTTGAAGTATGGGCTAGATAACAAGAATATGATAGAGGAAGAAGGGTGTCACAGTGATAGCTTATATTTTAATGAGAGCTTGAATTTTTTTAATATATATGTATTTTAATGAACTAACGGTTTATTCTCTTTCCTTATTAAGGAGCTTTGAAGACAGATCACACAGAAGTGCTTTTATCAGCTGACTTTACTGGAGCAATCAAAGTCTTCATTAACAAAAAGAAATATGTATCTTAGTTGTTTTGCAACTGACAGCATAAAGCTATGGTACTGTGGGATTAAAATTCCATAAATAATGCGGGCAAAAGCAAAGTATCTAATATAATAATGTTACAGGCTGATTTATTTTCAAATCTTTATTTTAAAGCTACTCAAATATTGGATCCTTGGAAAGCAGTCTCTACCTGTTAACACCTGGGCTTGTAGAATAGAAAGGAATGTGTAAGAATAATCCTACCAAACATTAGACTCTACGAAACATTAGACTTTCTATGAACAGTTGTTTTGCAGTGTAGTTGTGAACCTGCACAGGTTTCTGCACAAAAACGTATTCACACATGTGTGTGCCTTTTGGTTACATGCACTAATTTGAACATACATCAAAAGGATTTTAGTGGTGCTTCTGGCCACTAGATGTCAGGAGTGGGGACGGGAAGGGAAGGTTGGAGGTATGGCTGGAAAAATGCTGAATGATCAGACTAGATCTTTGCACAAAATTCCACTTGAGAAAGATTTTGAATTTGTAGTAGCTATTGTTCAGAATTTTAAGTTATGCAAGTTTTTGATGGGTCAGCAACCATGTGTAAATGTTTTTATAAATTTCTCAACTTCAGGACGTGAAAATTTTTTTGTTGTCTTTTAATTGTTGTGGACTTTAGATTCCTTTCTTTATATATAATTTTTTGCACACTGGAGCACAATACTTGTGTAAAGAATTCTCCCATTCCTTGTTCACGGGCACCAGGATATATTCACCTTCCAGATAAAATTAAGCTGCATTAGAAAGTTCTTATATTTTACAACTATGTAAAATAAATAAACTGTTTACATTTTTTAAGCATTGTAGCTTAAAGTTTTAAGTTCTTCTTGTTTGTTTAGTGCCACTGAATTTTGAAAGTATTTGTAAATATTCGTATAAAACACCTATGAAGTAACATTCTGGGCATCATAACCCATGAAATGTTATTGATGGTCAAGTGTTTCAGAGAACAGATGTATCATTAAACTTGGTTACACACTTGGAAATTGTTGCTTCTTTTCCATTTTGATTCATAAATTTGCCTTTTGTCTAAGTAGTTTTGATTTCTGACCTGTTTCTTGGATCATTGATCTTGCACGCTCTTGTTAACTTTTGAGTTATACTTTTCCTGATCTTGTCACTTTTTTTGCTTTCTGAAGTAATAGCAAATGGAGTACTGCAACGGAATATTAAGCAGAATTGATATGATAGTTTAGTGTGAGGAAGGGACTTCAAAAGTCTGTAAAGAATCCTCTCCTTCCCATTAGTGGAAGAATGAAGGCATGGAAAGGCAGGAAATTGGTATCACTCTTCTTTTAATTATTTTTTTACTCAGGTGAATTTGGCCATGACTTTGTGTCAAATTGTCTTGAACAAGAAGGGCAGTTGCAAGAGGTATATCATCAGACAAAATAAATACAAAAATGGTGTGTGCTATATAAAATTATTTTCAGTTGACACTTGGAATAAGTTTGACTCTCAGATTTGAAAGTATCTGTATAGGTGAGAGAAGCTAAACTCAAATTTTTTGTTACTTTGAGCTCCACTGAATTGACAGAAGTGAGGAGATGGCACAAGAAGACATCTTGTTTGTGACTCCAAAAATTAGTTTCCGTAATAGGTTATCTATGTAGATGACTGTAATTGACTGTGATTCCTGTGAGCTGGTCTTGGACACTTCTGGAGTTTACTATGGATATTCTACATATTTAGGGAGAAAGGCAAGCTAAGAAGCTGCTTTGTGCAGTTTGAACACCATGACTTTGCTTACAGGTACCTTCTCTTTAGTGTCTTGGCACTTAAGGTCTTCCTGACTCTGGAACTAGAAGCCCGGACTGGAGGAGAAGGCATATGAGCTTTGCATTGGTTTTTTTGGAGGTATGCTTATTTTTTTAGGTGTGCTGCTGTCCCATTCATGCTATCCCCATCTTATAGTTAAAATAACAATTGCAAAAATTAGTAATGAGTAACAGGAGGAGGGAGCACTTATTAACTAGTAAGAAATACAAAGAAGAGGATGGGTTCAAGCCCAGCTTTTCAGAGTGACTGAAGACCTGGCTCCTGTCAACATGCAGTGTCAGATGTAGATTTGGGACTAAGTGGGCTTCAGGAGGGATCCTGCAACATCAATGGCATGCATTTTGGCAGGTTGTTTCAAATGTTCTATGCAAACAGTCTCCTCTGTAACATCTTAATGATCTGAATGTTTGGGGTTTTTTTTAAAGATTTAAACGTGACTGCTTTGGACACCTAAGTTAAACTGTAGCTTCACCTTGTAGCTGCCAGAAGCTATATTAAGGTATTGTGTTGGACCTGCTAAGTACTCAGGTGATCATAAAAAAAAAGGTAATGGTTGTTTGTTATCCAGGATCTTGTGCAGGCAGTAAACAAAGCTGATCTTGACGAAGATGTTTGACTTCCATTTATCTTCATGTTTAGCTTCTAGCACACACAGTTCTGGTGCTCCTCTGCAGCGATCTAGTGTTCTCTATGCTTTTTCTCCAGTTGAACTGTGCTGCACATTTTTAATGGTTCAGAAATCAGTGCCT